>NC_025882.1:64318-287164 GCF_000755165.1 Leishmania panamensis
GAACGAGACGCGTGCACGCGCATACACACACACGTGCGTGTATGGATCACTCGAGAGAGGGGTACACATCGGGAAAAGAGCAACGAAGAAAAGGTAGAGAGAATAGAAGCGCCTGCAGTTCCCTTGGATGCCAACAGCAAGAGGCCCCTCACCCCTTCCAAAGAGCGCGGCTCCTCTTGCTGCAACTCACTTCTACACTCGATTTGTCTTTCTTCGCTCCCCTCGCCACTGCGCACGCCGCAACCAGCCAGGCAAAGCGCTCCACAGCTCGTACACAAGGAAAGAAAGAAACAACACACGGATAAGCGAAGAAAAAGGTACGCATACATACACGCACAGACGCATGCGCACCCTCTCCATCTCCGCTGGCAGGGTATGCGGTCCCCCTTCACATAAAAGAGCAAGCGAGAATAAGTAATCAAAAATTGATGGCGCGGACACACAGCAGGAAAGAGTCGCAATCAGACGCGCCGCGGTCCTCTCTCGCCTTGCACGACTGGGATGATTGTTGCTTTCCCTCTGCTCCTTTCCACACACACACACACACGCACTTGGGATGTATTCTCGCCTGCCCGCGCCCAAGACCGACTCAAGGCAGAACGTGCGCAGACGTACGCGAAAGGTGGTGCCTGGATTGAGAAGGGATGCGCGCATGTGTGTAGAGCGATGCTCGAAGAGGAGGCACAGACGAGCAAACACAACAAACCAAACAGACCGCGCAGCTCGTCGAGCAAGAGAGAGAGAGAGACTGAAGATATAGAGCAGCCCATTCACTTAAGTGAGACACAGGGCACTCCTCACGTACCCCAAGAAGAGAGCACCGCACATGCCAACGCACTTCCTACGCCAACACCAGCACCACGTGACGTTTCCTCCCCTCCCCCCACCCCACCCGCAGGCCTTTTATTTTTCTGATTTGGTACGTTCTCTTTGCAGGACCAATTTGAGCACACGCACGGGTGTGCACGCATATGGGTCGTTCTCAGATGAATAGGCGGAGAGACCTGATAGAATCGAGGTGTGAAACTGAAAGCGGAGGGAGGGAGGTGGTGAAGGAGGAGAAGGGGGGAGGCAAAGAAGAGAACAAAAGGGGAAAAACAGACAACAGTCAAAGCAAACTACGCGAGCTGTGCGAAATCGTCTTCAGAGGAGGAGAATGGAGTGGGAAAGATAGCAGGCGGTGAAGAAACAAACGAGGCGACAGAAAATGCAAACGTTGAGGCGGTCCTCTGGTCGTCAAAGAGAACACTTTTGATGACCGTGATGCTTCTTTTCGCGTCTTCGTGTGGCGTTTGTTTTTGGCTCAGTCGCGCGTGAGGTGCCACAGTGATGGCGATGGCCTTGATGTGACGATGTGCTGCTGCAGTTGCACATCCGCTCTTCGACGTGCAGGCACCCAGGTAACACCGCATGGCACCGTCGCCGCACATGGCATCACGCTTTGAAAGAGAACCAATTACAAGCACATGAGCCAGAACAAAGGGGAAAGGCGGAAAGGAAAAACGTTTGACATCGCTAGAGATGGTGGAGGTGGGGAGCGGGAGAAGAAACCACACAGCGACAGGAAACCGAGGCCACTGTCTTATCACTAACAATCATGACGACGCCTCCGCAATTTGTCCCTTCATCACGCTTGTTTCGGGCCGTTGTTTCGCACCGTTGAGAGTCTCACCCTCATACATTACGTGAATGACAAACTGCGCCAAAGAAAAAAAAAAGAGAAGCAAATCGATAAGGCCGTCAGCCCAGAGAGTGTGGTTGGCGTTGCATCCGTGTGTCCGGCAACAGCGATAGAGTCTGTGAGTGAGTCCGGTTCGGAGTGTATGACCTATACAACCAAAAGACTACCACCCAGTCCGCTTCCTACCCAATTTCCGCTCATCTCTACCAAAGACAAGCAGCTTCGACAAGAGTCGCTCATGTCTGTACAACTACGATGGCTATGCTCGCGTTCTAGTGGGTGCTGCTGAGTCCCTAGCCGTGGGTGTGTGTGTAACACTCAGACTTACTAGTCCAGATGGTCTTTTCCTCAACGTGTCCATTCTCCGAGGTGCAACATGAGTTCAACCCCACCCCCGGCCCCAGCCTGTCAACAGGCCCCACCGCCTGGTGCGAAGCAGCGCTAGACACGCGTTGCAGTAATGCAGCTCCAGTTATCGGAGCACGACCACGGCCTCAGACTCAACCCACCCACCGCTCTCTGCCGGTCGCCACCCGGTGCGTCCCGCTCGGGGTGGCCCAGGCTCCCCGCACCAGTGGACAGCGAGGGCCGGGTGCAGTGCGCTCGAGTCGCGCTGACACCCCACCCATCATGTGGGTGGCGTAGTCCTGTCCACCGTCACAGGCCGCTCCGACGCCACGCCATCCAGAGCCTGACCGCCGACATCCGCAGTGCTACATCGCCCCACCCGCCCCTCCACCCCTGCGTCGTGGGCACTTGACCCTGACACCGCCAGAGGTGGCTCGGCACTGGCAGGAATCGGGGTGGGGGCTCCTTGGCTTCTCCGACCAGAGGGACGGGGGCACTGGACCCTGGATGCTGTCCACTGCGGTTTCCCCTCGTCATCAGGGCAGTGGGGGGGGGGATGAAAACAAAAAAGAGATAACAGAGGGACTGAAACCGGTAGAGACGACAAAGTACACGCCCGACGTACCGAGGGAGAGCATCGCCTGAACCGGCTTGACGAGACCAGCACCAACGGCGCCGGCTTCATTTTCGCCGTCGCCGCCGACAACCAGCGCGCGGCTCATATTCCATTTCTTGGCCACATCCGTCGACAGTTTGCCGGTGATCTCTGACCCCTCATACAGATTCGGCGTGTTGGCGCGGCTGAGCCCGGTTGCGCGCAGAATGTCGTCAATCCAAACACGCCTACCTGTGTCCATCCACATGATGCCAGAGGAATCGGACACCTCGGAGGCAAAGTCGCCCGTTATGAAGAAGCGGACGTAGTCCTTCGGGAGTAGCACCTTGACCACCTTTTACAACGATCTCTGGCTTGTGCTTCTTGACCCAGAGGCGCTTGCCCGCCGTGAAGCCGGGCATCATCAAGTTGCCAGTAATGCCGCGTGACTTTAGCACTGCCCTCCCGAGCCCCTCGCACTCGCGGTAGCAACGGCCGCCACACCGAAGAATGCACAAACGCAGTACGTTGTAGCTTCTGTGGAGCAGCGTGGTGCCGTGTGTATGGCCAGACAGACCGATCGCGCGGACACTTCTCATATCCTGGCGCTTTTTGAGCTCGTTCATGGTGCTATTGATGCCCCCTCCTCCACGATTCGGGGTCCTACTCATTCTACAGCGGGTGCGGGCTAGACGCTGTGAAGGGGGCGGAGGCACTGTCGACGGCCTGCCCATCGCCCCTCATGAGGGCAATCTTGATGCCCGAGGAACCCAAGTCAATACCGAGGCACACATGATGATGTCTCAGGATAATTATTGAGAAAAAAACAATGAAAAGAAGGGAATGCGCTCGTGGTGGTGTGTCTACGGATGGTCATCGAGAGGAAGGAAAAGGGCCCTGGCATGGACGTAGATAGACGGAGAGAGCACGAGAGAGAGCGAGAGAGGAGAAAATACCCGCGCGTGACAAGAACGAAGAAGGAAAGAACAAAGCGCAGGGGCGGCAGAAGTCCGACTCAATAGAGGGAAGGCAAGCGAAGAGCCGACCTGCGCGAAGGCAATTGGCGCGTGAGTGCAGCGCACAAAGCCCCCGACGGCACACAGCGGTGGTTCATTTTCTTCGTGTGTATGTGTGTGTGTTTTGCAGAGCGAGGACAGGCAATTGGCAGAGGAAAGAATGGGGAGAGAGAGACCGCTAGAGGACAGGCCTCCGGGGCGGTGCAGTGAGAGGCACGGTGACGAAAAGGACGCCGCTGGGGGACGATAAGCAGAGGTCGGTAGTGTAGCGAAGAGATTGTGCACCTCACGAACCGCCTCTGCTGTGGGTTGCCTGCGGCAAGCGAGCAGCGTGGAAAAGGCGCAGCACACATGTAAAAGTTAGCCGTAGCTGGCGATCACAGCAGCTGCAGCGGCCGTCGCATCGCCTCTTGGAGTTCGCCCGCTTTAGTATAGTCAAGAAAGAGCGAGGTAGTAAGTGCCTCAGGGAGGATAGTGAAGACCTTCAGCAAAGGTTCACTAAAACACCTCCTTTGGCATCAAACCAGAAGAGCGTTGGCGTGAATTGCGAGAGCGCGACGTTCATTCCCGACGCAGTGTCGTCTTGTCTCGCATACATGCAAAGCAGCGAATCCCCAGGTAGAAATGAAGAGGAGGAAAACAAAGACAACGCAAGCTGCGCAGAGAAAATCATGCCTCTTGGTGCGAGTGTCGTGCGTGCGCCAAACAGTAATGGCGCCGCATCGCCTGCAGGACCGAGATAACACCCTCCACCTTGCCTTCCATCAGCGCCTCGTCCAGCAAGGCGATGTTTAAGGTAATACCAGCACCAAAACGAAGGAATTCGAGACAGCGTCGCACGTTGAAGAGCTTCGCAGGCTTTTTGGAAACGGGTCGCACACAGTCGAGGAATGAGCAGCGGCGCCGCTCCAATCGCCCAATCAGGTAAGCGAGAACAACGCCGTCGGAGAAGACCAGGCAAGGGTGCTGTAAGGTGAAGGTGGCAGCGTCAACGACAAAAGACTCGTCGGCAGCGGTGTAGCGATACTCGGTTCCCAGCTGCTGGCACAGCCATCCACACACCCCACCACGGCCTTGCGGTTTCTTTGCGGGTACCGTTTCGCGACGGACACTAGCAGAGCTGCTGCTCGCTAATGCCATGAAAGGAAAGGGGTCCAACGAACGAGGTCCTACAGGTAGCAGCAGCGCACTCGGACGGAGAGCTTCTTTGGCAACAGTGGACGGTGTCTGCATCAGTGAACCTGGTGATGAGAACGATGACGGCGACGTCGTGGCAGCCTCACCGTCTGGTGCCCGACTCGAGACCTTGGTAGGTGTGCAGCCTCCTAGCGCGACGGCAGTCTTGTTCAGTGGCGCAGAACGCACATCACGGGGCAGCGTGGTGACCTCCATAGCAGCACGTATGTGCAGAAGGAGATGAAGAATGTGCGCTCGGTCACCTCGGATGATGGCCGCCGTGGACTCCTTGGACATGAACGACAGCGGCAACTTCTTCGCCAGTGCAGTCTGAAAACTATGCAAGGCGCCAGCGATGTTGGCAGCGCAGCAGGCAAAGGTGCGGGGATTCGCGAAAAAGGGCGGCACGCCGTGGGACGAGGTCGTCGCCTTCGCCACCGCCTCCACTCCGCTGCGTCGGGCAAGCAGCACGAGCAGCACGCCGTTGCACAAGAATGGCCACACCGACGGCACACTGATAGACGACGGCGCCACCGGGCGGACTACGAATCCGGACCACTTCGCCATATACGGCGCGGCCGTGGCGGTGGGTAGGAGGCACTCGTCCCCGGGTAAGTGGTAGACGGTGCGGTCAGGCAGCGCACCCCACGCGTGCAGAAAACGGCCGCACAGCGCCTCCGCGGCGGCAAGCTCGGTGGGTGGTGCAGGTGCGTAGTGAGCTGCGTCTGCAGGGGGCTGCCAGCACATGTGCTGCCTCCACAGAGGCAACTCCTCTGGGGCAGGGAGGTAGGTGGAGATGAGGTGCACAAAGAGAGAGAGCAGCGCCGTCGGAGAGGCGCGCAGGTAAACCTCCTCCGGCGTCATCATCCAAGTAGCGCGAGGCAGCAGCTCTTGCGCCGCGCCTGGGGTACCACGCAAGGCAGCGAGTGCGACCGCGTAGTTCACGCGGACCTCGTCGAATGTGCGTGGGCAACGACATGGAACTGGATCAGACAGCGGCGGTTGACCGTCTTCTCTAAGGGTCTCGACAAGCTGGCATAGTGCAGTGCCGTTCAAGAGGGCGTCGCTGAAGACGTGTGGCGCCGTCATGGATGCATCCTCGGCCTCCATGACAGAGATGATGTTCATTCGATAGAGGTAGTCCCGCACCGCGCGGCGCACCTCAGCGTCCTGGGGACACATCGTGCGGCGACGCCACTCGACCGCTGCAGGTGTACCTGGCGTGGTAGTAGCGCGCTGCTGCATGTCAGCATAGATCTGTCTTACAAGTGGGGTGAAGCGTGTCGGATCTACCAGCGCCCGCGAGGCTCCTGAGAAGGGGGCGCGCAATGCCGCTGTAGCTAAATCACTGAGAGCTGCCGATGAGAAAGCGGCAATGGCTGTGTCATCACCTCCTGTTATCGGCTCCCCAGAAGCAGCTACATGTTTGGCGTGACTCACTGGTGCTTGGACCGGAGAGTTTTGCGCTTTGACTGTTTTGATGGACTGGGATGAGAAGAGGTTTGTGCGAGCAGTGGGCACAACTCCCGTGGTGTCGGTTGATAGCAGGGGTGTGCCGCTGGAGAGCTTCTCCTTCGTTGCCTTGGAGCGCGAGTTGGTACGTGTGCTCGTCGTTCTTGTCACAGTGGACAAAGAGTCATTGTTGTCTGCGTTGGTGGCCTCACCAGCACTGCAGATAAGACCAGGGGAAAACGCTACCCGTGTCGTCGGCGCCGTGGCCAGCGGCGAGAAACAGAAGCTTGGCTTCTCGATAGTGCGTTTCAGGTCTGGGTAGTGACCGTGACACCTTTCACGCTCTGACTCTACCTTACGGAGGGCGATGCGCTGAAGGCGCGCCTGCGCGTCTGGCGACTGTCTCAGTTCTCCAAGATTCGTCCGCAATTCCTCGATGAGGCTCTGAGCTGCCGCGTAGATGTCTGTCATTGTGTCGAACGTGCACACAGGCGGGGTTGCACATGTGCAACGGATCCTTGTGTGCTCGTGGTGTTCTTTGTGTCAGCGTCCGTGCCTATGTATGCTGTTCAGTGAGTTGTATGCCGGCTTGTCTATCGAGTCTATGCTTTGTTATGGAATCGTGTGAGCTTACGTATGTGGCCATGGACACGTAAGGCGGGGAACGTTGTTGCTGAGTACGCCAAAGTAGACATGAGCGGGCGGGTACGCCTACAGTTTCGTGTTACGAATAGTGAGATGTACTAAGCCGAGGGGTGCTCTCCTCTCACCCCCAGTGCAATTCGCTTGTTTTCTTGTTCTATGGTCAAACTCGGCTGGGGACGGAAAGAGAGCTCGTGTCCGCCCGCTTGTTCTTGGGGCGACTGCTGGTGCCCTTTCTCGCGACCAAAAAGAGAAAAAACACACACATACAGAGTGCGAAGGTTTCCGCGAGAGCACAGGAGCGGGAAGGAGAAGGGAAAGGTGAAGACGGAGGGGCGGCTGTTTTCAGGCATCGACGAAGAGTGGGGCGTATCAGCGAAGGAAAGGAAAAGCTGGTCAGACAGAAGGGTATGGTGGTGTATGTGTGTGTGGGTGTAGATAGCTCTCCTCTCTCACAGAGCTTGTTCTCTCCAGTTAGTCTGACCACCACCACCGCCATCTTTCTCGGCGGTACTCTCCCTCCGAAGAGAATGAGCACGGCACCTTCGCATTCTGCTCAAGAAGACAGGCTCAAGATTTGTCAGCGCACGCCTCCCACCCCACCCCTTCCATTTCCCCGCGACGCTCACACCTACAGTGGCTACGCGGTTGTCTCACGGTCGTTTCTCCTCTGCTCGGTAACATCGCCACAATGATTACGGCGGGGTGCACTGTCACCGACGCATCACAACGCAAATGGCAAGCCTGGCCACCACAGCACAAACTCGGTCGCCGCCTCATCAAGCTTCGGTTTGACGGAGATACTAAGCGGGAGTGCAGTCCCTGACGTCATCTGTACTCGCACAAACGCAGCGACCGCGTCAGTGATAAGGGGATAGAAAGCAGAAGTGCACTAGTCCCCGTAGCTGTCACATGCCGTGGCAGAGTCGTCCTTCGACCCCGCCGCGCTGTCGTCTTCCCCATCATCTGAGCTGCTCCGCTCCTCGTCGCTAGAGTGAGAGCAAGCACACGAGTTGTCGAAGTTGTAGTCGAAGTGGGACCCGCTCGCCTCGGAGTCGAGCGCAAGCTCATTGATGTTCAGCCGATCATGACGCACCAGCCCACACTTGATGCAATGCAGAGAAGTCTTGTCGACGCTAGTCTGCTCACGCGCGCGCTTACGAAACACTGCCGCCATATTTCTCTTTTGTTGTCCCGAGCGCATCGCGTTAGCGTCCATCGTGGCCAGCTCCACAGCGGATATGCCGACCTTTCCTTCGTGTGACCCCGCACCAAGCTCCCCTTTCAAGTTCTTGACGTTGGCGATAATGCACATCATTTGGTCCTTGAACTCCTCTGGTGTGTCGTTGTTGGCGCGCACTGCCGCCACGACCTGCACAGCATACTCTCTCGCGTCCGCGCTCTTGTCCTTAAAGTCGTCGATCCTTTGGAGTGCGATGGTGAGCAAGTTAACAACCTTGTCATCTCGGCCACTGCATGAGGTCGAGGACGACGCCATCGCTCGGTGGCAAGCCGTCAGCAATTATGTGCGTATGTGTACGCTTTGTGAGCTGGCGCACAAGCAGGAGGTCACAGCGACAGAAGAGACGGAAAGAGAAAGAGGGGCCAGCGGCGCATAATGGAGAGACTTCATGAGTTGAAAGAGAGCGCCACGCTGCTAGTGGTGACAGAGATGTTGAGGGCTGAAGATGGCGCCGTCCCTCCCCACCCTACCCCTGCGACGGCGTTTCTCGTGATGGTATGTGGCTTCGTCCCCAGTGCCAGTGCCAGATGAAGACCGTGGTTGCGTCGATCAGCTCAGCACATAATGATTGACTCCGTGAAAGTGTGTACCGCGCCGTAGCGGTTTGTTTTCTGCAATGCACTCGCTCGTGCTGTGAGTGTGCTTTGTGTCGCCACTTCTTTGTTCTTCTCATTCTTTCCTCTTGTTTGTGAAGAGGGAGACGAAGAGGTATGCACTTGTGCGTGTGTGTGTGTGTGTTCACGCGTAGCATACCAGCCAGTATGTCATGCCTACACACCACGCACCGAGAAACAAAAACATCACGCCCATGGCAAACAAGGCAAACGTCGCCACCGACGACGACCCCTCCACGTGGCCTAACACTGCATAGGAGAGCTCATCCAGCACGCTATCAAAGTAGCCTGGGTTCATCACCATCGCAGTGCGCGGAGGCAACAGCTCGGGCACGACTGGCCGGAACGGATCGTCCCACGACGCAGCCCGAATTGTTGATCCTGGAGCCACAACCTTAGAAGGCATATCCGTGTCGCGGTACGGCGTCACAGCCGGCAGCTCCTGTGCACGACCAAAACGTCTCCTGTAGGCCGCCTCAAGGCGGCTGTTCGCCGCATTGCGGATACGCGCGGGATGGACGGCACGACATCGCACTGCATCCACGTCGTGGCAGTATACATACACCCTCGAATCCACACGCTGCAGCTCCGCCACTGTGAGGGAAGAGGCATACACCTCGTCCATAATAGCGTCTTCGTCCTTTGCGTCAGGTACGGGGCGCTGCCACTCTTCGATAAGCACCTGCGCTACGGTATAGCGGTGGTGCCTATAAGCGGCGGTCAAGGGGTGGTGAGCGTAGTCAACGTCAATTGACTCGGCGCGAAACCGTCGCGCGACCTCTCGGATCATGCGCTGCGCTTCCTCCGTCTCCTCCTCCTGGACGCACGCGAGCGCGTAGAGAGGGTGCAGGTAACCTTTGCTGTCGAAGCGAGTCCCACTCGAGAACACCGTATCCAGCAGAGATGACACCCGCCTCCCGTCCACGGCGCGGATAGCGGCATTTAGCTGCTCCACTTTGTCAGGGATGTGAAAGAGACCGAAGCTGTAGCAGCAGGAGAAGAGTAGGGCGAACAAACCCACCAGTATACCCGTCGCATAGAAGCGGGCTGCAGACCCGACCTCGCGTCGCCTCATCAAAGCTCCGTGTTTACCCTTCTATTTGGTTATGGTGAATGCGTGATTGGGACGTGTGCAGGCATATCCGCATACGAGCATTGACGCGGACGATGTGTGCCGCGGACGAGGGAGGGTGAGGAGGTGGGAGGGATGCTATTCTCCGTAATGATGTTGTTGAAGCCCCTTCCCTGTGGTGCTCCAGCACAGGCACCCGCACATAAACAGCCAAACGATGAAAAAAGCGGTGGCGCTGACTGGTGAAGAGGCCTATTCGAGCACGCGTCAAGTGTGAAGATGAAAAGTAAGGAAAGAAGAAATGTAACACTTTTTGGCATCAATTACAGCAAACTTGCCTCTCACGCACACCCACACACGTCAGAAACGCGTGAAGGTTGTGACCCTCTTGCAGTAACTGGCCACGCAGCTTCTGCTCGGACTGCTGTTCATTCGGTTTTCTACTTTGCTTGAGCTGCGGTGCTGTTCCTTTTTATTTTTGTTCCCTCGCCTTGCGACGCCAATTCACTGTCATCGTCTCGCGGCCGGGATCTGCAGCTCCGCTAAATGGGTGCACAACAGGTTAGCGCACCGATCAACAGAGCGAGCAGCACTGGCATAGAGGAGGAGACGATGGCGTGGCGAGTACACGGCAAGAAAGAACGAAAGGGAAACAGAGGCCGCAGCGAAGAACGCACCAGCCGCCAGCGGTGGAGAAACACAAGAGAGAAAGAGGCGAGAGATGCGAGATAAGACAAAAAGCGAGCAGAGACGGGGAATTGGGGATTCCACACGCACTGTGTGCATCAACGGAGGTGTGGCTACGCTACGAATAAAATAGAAGGGAAAACAGGAGGAACAGTAACTGGCCGCGCTACCGCCCAGCGTCAAGGACGCATACCTCATCGCAGGTTGACACACGCGCGCACGTGCGCATGCAAGCGTAAGAGACACAGAAAGAGACAGTAAAGCAGAGTTGTTAGACAGCACCAACGCGATTGTTGGGGGACGAAGAGGGAAGGGGCCTCCTTATGACACGAGGGCTCAGTTGTGGGAATAAGAAGAGAAAGACAACAAGGTGACGCGCCCTCGAGTCCACAGTGTGTCGCTTCAGTAGAGAGAGACACAGGCGCACAAGGAGAAGAACAAGAGGAACACACACACACACACGCACACACACACACAAGAAAAGCGGGCGCCACACACGCACACGCACAACACAGGCAGGAGAAAAAACATCCTCCCTAATTCGAGTGCAACCACAGCTCAGGCCGCTGCACGCAGTTGGCGGAGTCCGCTACTGGCCGAGTGGAGAACTCCACTCATCGCGTCGAGTCGACGAGAGGGTCGCGTGCCACCACGTTCGAAGGAATCAACAGTGCGTTCACTTCCACTGCTGAGTTAGCCTCTGGCGCGTCTACGATAACCTTCGCAACGCGGGCCACGAGTTCACAAGTCATGAGGGAAGTAAGGCCCCAGACCAGCTCACCAGGAAAGTCCTCGGGCAGCATCGGATCGAAGCCGCAGTCATCCATCACCACAGCCGCCTTTGGAGATCGACGAACTGCCGGGGAGACAGCCATCTGAACAGGGCTAGCAAAGAAGCAGGGAAAGAAACACGGGCGCTTGCTCGTTAAGGAATGATACTTGATGACCCGCGCGTGACTTGTCGACGCTTTCAGCAGCAGTGTTGACAGGTGAAGGTAGTGGAGGGAATCGACCTCTTCAGGGCTCGCGCGGTGTGGCTGCACAGGCTTAGTCGCAACAGCCACAAACGGCGTCACACACATGTGCTGTGACTTTGTGGAAATCGGTGTTAGAGATCCGATAATCTCGTACTCTGATGGCAGGAGGCCCACCTCCTCCAGTGCCTCACGCTGCGCTGCGTTGCGTGGAGTCTCGTCGGCCTCGGCATGGCCACCTGGGAAGCTCATTTCGCTCTTGTGTGAGCTCACCGTCTCTGTGCGCTTGGTGAGGGTGATGCACATGTCCTGAAATCCGTCCCCCGTCGTTGTGGGCGAGAGCAGCACCAACACGGCACACTGGCGCGGCGTCGTCAGCTTCACGGGAGTCTTTTGTGGTGAAAACCCGGTGGTCGTGGTGCTGCCATCGCTAAAAGTGTGGAGGCAGAAATGCGAGGGGAAGGCGACCGACTCGATAGGGAAGCTAAGCGCTTGCTTCAGTAGTGGCACCCACCCCTGAGCGCTTTGGGGTAGATGTGCTGCTGCGGCTGCGGTCCGGATCATGGGGCAACAGCGTCAGTTCGAATCAAGTAGAAGCGAGAAGCCGGGGGAGGGCGGCGAGAACATATGCTACAACACACGCATATACACGGACATATTAGCAGGGGACTGGCAAGAGAGCAAAGATGCAAAGGGGAGATATGTCTATAAGCATACGCATGGAAACGTACATCTGAGCGTGACAGGCTTCGCAACAAGGGGCTACTGGGATAGTCGCACGTACATGGAGTCTAGAAACTGAGAAAGCAGTTCGCTCCATGCGCGCGAGAGGGAACGCGCGACTCACTCCTTCGTCTCCTGGCCCTATCCTCGGGTAATTCCAGACGATGCACAAAGCCCTTTAGCGCAGAACAGCAAAACGTAGCAAACGGCTGCACATGTGCGCTACGAACAACGAAGAAAAAATGGGCTGAGGAGAGTAGAAGGTGAAGAGGAAGAATGTGGGGAGTGGAAGGTGCTCCGTGCCACGTCTGAATCGGTCCTCCTCCTTGGCACAGAACTGGCCGCAGAGAGTGAACGGGGGGAGTGATGAGAGGATACGGAGCAGAACGGAAGATGATAAGCGGGTATTTGAGGCAGAGTGCCCCGATGCATGGTATAATGCGGTGGATAGCGATGAAGAGCGACGTTGCCCCTCCACTGCAGATGCCAGTAGAGCTAAAGAGGAGGAGAAACAAAACGGCGAGAGAAAAGGACACGACCTATACACCATATGTGCAACGCGACTGCACGCGTGCGCCCCCCCCCACACACACACACACACATACACATACGCGCTTCCTCCACAGGTTCGCCTGCCGCACATTCCTCCGCCTCTACAGAGCAGTGGCGATATCACCTTGCCTTTTCTCTCTCTCTGCGTTGCATAGTGGCCGCTCTTCCCGCACAAAAGTCGTGCCCATAATTCAGCGAAGCCAGCGAAAGAGAAACACGTAAAACGACAAAGGACACGTCAACGCGCTGAGCACGGCAGTCACAGATGGTACCAACCACAACCACCACCACCACCAACACCCACCCACACATACACACACACACAAAGAGTGCACAGAGAGATAAGGACAAGGTGGAGAAGACGAGCGGCGCACACATAGAGGTCTCCCCAGGACAAAACTCATTCTTGTGCTACCCCTTGTCTCTCACTCGCCACCGAACTTGACGCCTTGGTAGGGCTGTGTTGTGGTCCCGTCGAGATTAAAGAGAGTCACCTTGAAGGGGCGCATCACCGACACAGGATGATGGTCCAGAGCATGCAAGTACGTGCGAACTGCTTGCTCCTCGGAGAGGTCGCCGACATCAGCAACTGGAACAGCAGCAGAGGAAAGTCGCGCAAGGTACGCGGGGCGAGACTGTCCGTAGCCGAGGGCTGCTCCGCCAGCGAGTTCATCAAAGGTCATTACCGTACCTTTTTTCGAGAGCATTGCCACCGTCTGCACCTCGCCGTGTTCGAGAATGTAGCGCAGCAAGTTCTCCTCTATCCCTTTGAGCCCGCCCTCCGTGGTGCACACGAGTACAGAGAAGTCCCTAGGGCCGCCGTCCGAGACGACAACAGCGTGGTTTGGGTGGCGCGCAACGAGCGCCTGCAGCATTGTGTGAGCTCCCTCGGGGCTCAGACGCTTGTTGATGGCCGGGTTGTAGAAAATGTCGCTGTTGGTCGTATAGAAGCGCAGAAGGGGGTTGGTATCGCCGCCGGCGGTGCGCTGAGTGTGATAGATAGCGTGGTCGAGAAGGAGGTTCGACCACAGCGTGGACTGCCTGTCCAGCGTCGCCGGCGAGTGCTGCTCGGTGAAGAAGGGTGGCAGCCCAAAGAAGCTCCAGTGTTCAGAGGACATGAGTGTGATACGTCTCCAAAGAAGTGGACCGCTGCGCAGCTCACAACAAGCTACTTGGAAAAAAAGACCGGTTAAAGGCACTGGGTACCAGCGCGCAGCAGCTGCGTGCAGTGGCAGGCAAATGGTGTGTGCGCACACTCACGCACAGCGTACAGCACCAGATCCTCAGAGAAGATACGCTGGTGGCTCTAGATGCGGCCATAAAACGAGAAAGGAAGACGTTATATGCGACAGAGGAGGCTTGAGAGAATCACTTGTTGTTTCAGAGACAAAGGAGTCAACCCCGTCTTCACAAGGTGCCACGTCACTATTAAAGTGAAAGAACCCATTAGAGGCACTGAGCACAACCCACACGTGAGTATACACCTGTGATCGACAAAGCGCCTCATTCGCCAAGTCTCTCGTCATTTCCTTACGCCACATAGGAGAAGGGGGGCCCGTCACATGACACCAAAGACGCTCCGGCTGATGAACGGCATCCTCCCCCATCCCGCTTCGCCGTTGCACAGAGGTGATTTCCGCGTCAGAGAGCACCGCCACGAAGGAGAAGATGTGCCTCCATCCTCGGAGAGAGGCATCACTAGCGTGCGCACATCATCACGAAGTGCATCCGCATCGCGCGCCCTCGTCCACTTACTTCGCTCATGCGTTTGGTTTGTTTGAAGTGTTGTGCTTTGCCCACCCACCAGTGCCAACGCGAGACTCAGAGAGAAATAGCGCAGCGAAGCAAAGACAGAAAGAAGACAAAAAACGCGAAGGCTTGACCGACAGGGCAGAAGACAGACAGACAGAGAGAGAGAGACGGGTATGTGGCCTTCCTCTGCTCACTCTCCTTCTCTGCAGCTGCTCCACTCACGCTTCATGGCAACATCGAATCGGTCACAAACACGCAACAAGAGAAAGGGGAAGGAGGATAAGAGCTAACGAGGAAATGCACACACAGGCACGGCAACTTAGAGCGACACACTAGTCCCATTCACCGCAACAACGACGCCTTTCTTCATTTACTCCGTGCGCTGGTGTTTGTCATCTCTCAGCGGCACGTCAGCCCCACCCACTCACCTCCCGTCTCGTTCCCGCGCAACACGGAGCACCGTTCGTTGCACACGAGACGAGCTTGGGTTACGCGCACCACACAGACCTCCACCCTCTAGTGCACCGCTGAGATGACCTCTACCCCGTTCTTTGTTACTGCCTTCACGAAGAAATGTGCGTTGCTGATAACAACGCGGCGCTTCACCTCATCACAGCACTTTTGCATGAGCTCTAGGCCCTCCTGCTCGGTCAAGTCCGGACGCCAGAGGCGGTCTAGCAGAGACGTTACAAACGAAGCGCCGTAGCCGTGGCAACCAAACGGTACAGCCTGCAGGGTGCCGAGGTAGTCCATGTAAAACAACTGCGGCCCCGCCGCACCGTCGTCGTCCTCGGACACCGGCACGTCGTAGCCGGCAAAGAGGCAGTTCACCTGGTAAGCACCCTCGCGGCTGCGGAGTGCATTGGCGAGAGAGTTGCGCATGAAGTTCGCCGTCGACTCACAGCTGCTGTGGCGTCCGTGTTGACGCATACGGTTGAGAGAGAGGTTGCATTTGATGTATTCGGTGAAGTTCACGCGAGGGCCATTCTCACCGATGCACGCCACCAGCTGATGTGTGTCAAGCTGCATAATTTTGTCCTCCTCGTCAGTGATTTTAATGTAGTAGAAGGCGTTGAGACCAGCCGCAGCGACCATGACGTAGCCCTGGCACCGGAACGCAATCGCTGTCGCTGCCATTGTGTTTGGGGATGTGTGTCGGCGGTGGGGAGGGGGAAAGGAGGGGCGTCGGCAACGGCCAATCACGGAAGTGCTGATGCTGAAGAAAAGAGAAGAAACACTGACGGGAATGGGCGCCGAGGTGCGACAAAGAAACGCCTTCAAAATATATTGAGCGGGACTGGAGGACGGCGGAGCTTCCGGGTGCGCCAAAGCCAGTCCGAAAGAGAGAGGCTGAGTAACGAGGGGGGGGAGGGGCTATAGGGAACAACGGTGAAAGAGGTAGGTGAGCCGCCGAGTGCGATCAAGGCAACAGAAGGGATCCAGTGGGGGAAAGAGCCGAGAAGCAACGTTAGCAGACAACTTCAGCGCGCCGTAGCAGCGGAGGGGAAGAGACGAAGGTGATGGGAAAGCGAAGCGGTCAAAGTGGAGTTCTACTGCCAGGATGCATGTTTGTGTGGGGGTGTCGATAGTCTCATGCAAAGACAGTCATGAGGCTGCCTTAGCTGGAAATCAGGATTTTCTTCGCTGTCGTTGCGTGCGCATAAAGAGCAAATCCGCAGGTATGCACGATTGATATGCTGAGGAACGAGACTGCTATGAAGCCAACACAGTAGCATCCCTTTCCTCGTCGTCTCCGGTATGGGCAGTAGAGGAAGGTGGGGAAGAAAATGCTGGCGGCTGGTCGACGCCGGATGCCTTGAAAACGTACAACTGCACCCGGATGGAGATGAGATCGTGACGTCAGCACCGGAGAACCGTTACAACGAGTGCGCGACAGCGCGAAGGTAGGCGCGCCCCCAGTGTCACCCCAGGGGTGCTCACTAGCGCCGAGCGACAAACGCCTTTCCGCAGCACAGATTCGCACCACGACTCACCACGCACTCCAAATTTGCCAGAAATGCGTCGTCAAAGGCGAGAAAGTGCGCCATAGTCTCGATAAACTCGACCTCGTGATCGACCGGCACGCCAGAGGAGACAGCGTGGCGACCGTGATGTCCGGCTTCTGGAGACATGCAAAATGAAATGGTGCGAAGTCACGACTGTTATGGGCGTGGAGGGGTGCGCGCCAAGACACTGCAGGCAGCGCATCACCCTTCACAGAGAGCAGCTCGACTTCACAGTCGATGCGGTGAAGTGTGTGCTATCGTCTCCCTCGAGGTAGGGCACTGCCTCAGGGCACGCCTGGAGTGTCTGCGCCAGGGCAGCGCAGTGGCGACTCTGAGCCGTCTCTGTCGCGTCTGTCCATCATTCACAGAGAAGACGAGTGCTGCAGGACGTTGCCGCTGGTGCACAAAGGTAGGTGAGGCAGATGCGGCGCAAAATTAAGAGCCTTGGCTACGGCGGCTGACGGGGAGGCAATTTACCGTCGTATGCGTGTCCCTACAGGATACAGAGTAGACGTGAAGGGTACCAGAGCAACCCGATGATTCACCCATACCTCCTGCCAAAATGGGTGTCCTCAACAGCCAGTATATTATCCTTCTACTCTACCGTGTACTGCCGTCTTGTGTCCGTCACCAACAGCGCACGGTGGCGCGGCAAATTTGTCACTTGCATCTGCGCAGCTGCCTGACGCCAGTGAATCCAGCACAGTGCGTTCGGCAGAGCATCTTCCTGCTCTTGAGTGTCCTGAGTGAGTTGATCAAAGCACTGCTGGTCGACGGTCATGCGTTGCTTCATAGTCGCCTGCCTGGCCTTCATCTTCTCGAGGAGGCGGTCGACATCTGCAAGGACGGCAGCGAAGCAGTTATGGGAATCCTGGTAGGCTGACAGTAGCGGCTCTGTCTGTATGGGCGTGATCGCCTGCATGGCCTGTCCTGAGAAAAGTGGCTTCTTACTGGTTTGTCGTGTTGAATCGCGCCCCACCATACACAGCCGGCGACGCTATGTGCGCATAGATCAGTAACGCCAGTGCATGTGCCGCTAGAGATCTGTCTACGCGGAGACAGAGACACGAGTCCTGGGAGCAGAAACCCAGCTGTGATTCACAATAGTCATACCAGCAAGAGCAAGACCATGCGCAGCCCTCAAGGGCGCAAAGGCACCGTGAAAGGGAAAGAAGTAGTCTTACGCGAGTAAAGGGGAAAAGCAGTGGTGGTGCAACTACAGGCGCGTACGTACGCATATACCTGGATAAGACCGGCTGGACTAGACCAGTGAGGGATCGGCAGCGTAAACAATGGTGGTCCAGCAGCACAGGAGGTTAAAGGATTGGCGCGAACCGCTCCACTCAGCCTTTTGCCGCCTCATGGATCACCTGGTCGGTGCGCGCGTATGGGTGAAGAATGTGTGCATGCCAACAACAACGAGCGATCTGCACCACCGCCGGTACGCCTCGAGTGAGCTGTGTAACCCGACTCTCTTTACTGTCGTGTTTCATGTGCGTTGTGTACGTGTGTGTACGCATGTGTTCCTGCGTAATAACGGTGGATAAACACACATGCTCCGCTCACCATAGCCGCCATCTCCACACGCACGCCCAGCCTATACAATTACTACCGGTAACGAAAAGGCAAAGAGGAAGGGGGGGCGAAGGGCAATTCGATTCTCTTTTTTCTCTGTGCCACTTCTTCGCAAGAGAGACACCTCAACACCCAACGCACAGCAAGAGGAGAACGAGAGAACCATAAGGGTGGGGAATAGCAGACAGTACGAACGCCGATACAGCGCATCCACAAAACTTCATACCGGTCCTTCCCTTTCTCACCACCCGGTCAACACCCACGTCACCAGCGAGGTGAGCCGAGATGTCAAGAAGCAGTTAGTGCCCCGGGCTATCCTCAGCGACGCTCTACTCACTTCCTTTGCCGCTTGCCCTTCACTTCTTCTGCTGGCTCTTCTCCAGCGCTGCGCGGCATGGACGATACGTCTTGCGGTGTATCGGGCACAGTCCGTTCTTGGCCACGTACTTCATGTGTTGCTCTACCGGGTACCCCTTGTTTTCCCCGAAGCCGTAGCCCGGGTAGAGGGCGCCAATGTAATTCATGAGCTCGTCACGGGTGACCTTGGCGAGGCACGACGCGGCGGCGATTGAGAGGCTGCGCTTATCACCCTCGATGATGGGCTGAACGTCGCCACCAATACTGACGCTGGTGAAGTAGTCGTAGCTCGGGCCCGGTACGGCGTGGCCGTCGATGAGGACTAGCGGAGGTTGTATTGGCTCGAAGTCGAAGTAGTCCGTGGCCCCTTTCAAAAGGTCCAGTTTATGCGGCACCTGATAGCGCTTTTCGTTGTCGTGGTTTGCGGCGGTGCAAAATCGACTGAACAGGTACTGCACGATACTGGATGAGCGCGGCCGCGGCGCCGTCTCGTGCGAGAAACGCGCATCGTTGAGCATGTGCCAGATGGACTGCGCAGAGCGGTGCATCGTGTTCATGGAGGCGTTGTAGATGTTGTACTCATCAATGTAGGTATGGTTGGCGATGCCGATGGACCAAAAGTACACATAGTTGCCTGCACTGTTGTACCCGTGATAGGTGACCAGGTACGGCGTTTGCATAGAGAGTAACTTCTTGAAGGGCAGCTTCGATAGCTTCATGTGGGAATCAAACTTTTTACTGCCCAGCACCGACGCTGGCGCCTCATCACCGGCGCAGTGGTGCACGACAAACCTCTTGCAGCTCGCAATGTCAAAGAAGTCGACGTGTCCAGTGATCATGGCAAACACGAGATCGCGCTGCCGCTCTGACACGGACTTGCTGTCAAAAATCTGAAACTGCTCGGGTGCCTCGTACAACTGGTCAAACTCGTTGTTGAAGCTGGAGACCGGAATGCGCGAGACGGCGGCGCCGACTACGGGGCCGGCAAGTGGACCTCTGCCCGCCTCATCGCATCCGATCGTCAGGGCGGTTTCCTTGATGCTGCGCCGCAGCCGCACGCCATATTTCTTTATCTGCGCCACAGCCGCATCTCTCTCTCGCTCCAGCTTACGGCGAGTCGACGCAGAGATGCCATTGGTATCTGGAGCTGGCAGCGTGCGACCTGAGATGTTCGTCTGAGGCAGCAGGCCGTCACGGGAGAGCTGGTACCCGACCAGGTCCAACGTGCCATCGAGTGTGGGCTCGCCCGTGTCGGTCTCACGATGCCCGACCACCACCTTCTGCAGTGCGTTCCACGTCGGTGGTGGTCTGAAGGGGGGAAAGGTGAGGCGCTTCTGCCGTAGTACGCGATTGGGTCGGAGCAGGCCACTGCCAAGGGCAGACTTACGACGTACAAAAGGGACGAAGCGCCATGCGTTGAGCATGATAAGCATTCGTCTTTCGAATGAGTTGCAGCCGCGTGGAAGTGCGCTTGCGAGCCTAGACTTGTTCTCGCAACTGGTGAACTTGCGGCTTGACAAAGGGAGGTGCGGACGACTGCAGGTCGTCCGCACGAGCGCTGCTCGGTAATGAGACCTCTGTGTAGGCAAAAGAGAAGAACACGAAGGAGAACAGTGTGACGATGCGCCTTGAGCAAGTGAATGATGCAGTGGGGGGGGGGGGGTAATAACAAGAGAGGCCCCTGGATCAAGTGATATCTATGAATGTATGTATGCGCAGGTGTGCCAGTGCACTCATGTGCGCTGGCAAGGTCTGTATCTCACTCTCTCTCTGGATGCGTACGTGAGCAGGTGTCTGGGTATGAAGATATCAGTGCAATGTTGAGAGAAGTGCTGAAAAGTGCAACTGAAGAGAGGGGACAGGCTTCTATGCGGCCTCGTGTGAAGGGCGCTTCACTGTGTAGTTCGAGGGGTAGAAAAGAGATGGTGTAGGAGCGATGTGAGAGTTAAAGTGTGTGCGTGTGTCCTTCCTCCATGTGGTGATTGCCGCCGTAATTCGAGCACAAACGAGGAACCGACGATACCAGGCAAAAGGCGGAGGGAGGGAAGGGGTGGCTGGTGACGGCCGTGTTAGATGCTCCGTATCAGCTAGCAAAGAGGAAAGGGGGAAGAGAGGGGAAAGAACGCATGCGTCGAGGAGAAGCAGTGACGAAGGGGTAGTGCGCTGACAGGGAGGGATACTGAAAGGTAAGTGCATTGTTGTAGTCTTGTCGAGTGGCATAGAATACAAGATCAGCACAGGTGCCTAAAAACTTTCGGCGACCACCCTGAGGTTACCTCAGAATGCATTCTGGCAGATCAAAGCACGCAGAGAGAGCAACGCGCACATGCTCTCATCAAGCAAATAAACAGAAAGAACGACTGCACACGAACCAGAGGTGAGCACGTCACTTCCTGTCCTTCACTCTGCGCGTCTCTCTCTCTCATTCTTCTCTTCTACTCCTTTCGGCAGATTACATGGTTAACAGGATTTTGCCAACGGGGCAAAAAAACACCGAGACGAGCACTTACAGGCATGCCGCGCACACAGAGAGAGGGAGAGAGCGACACCAGCACCAAAGGGGGAGGAAGACGATTAATAGTAATAAATAAATAAAAAGAAAAGCACTACCGCACGCGCACGTACTCGCATGTCAGTGACCTGCGCGGCAGAAAGCGAAATGTTTGCATCAGCTGCTTCAACTCCTCAGTTACAACGGCTGTGGGCGACGCTCTGACGCCAGTACCTTGAACCGGCGCTTGATGGTGACGCGCTGGCGGCTAAACTTGTCATCTGGGCTGAACCTGGCGGGGTGGGCGCTAAGCGTCGGCTTGTTCTCCGGGTCCATCTTCTTCAGCGTGTAGACACGCTTGCCGTCCACCATGTACACTCGGAGATGCATGTTCGAGATGTGTGTGGGTGGGTGGGGGTGTGGATACTGTTGTGTGCTCGCGTGGAGATGGACAGCAAAGGCGCAAGTGCGATGCGCTACGTCTGTCTTCTTCGTGGAATAAGCTGGAGCTCTGAGAATCACGGCAGCAGCGCAAGCTGTGACGTCATCCAGCAGGAACAGATGAGAAGATGGGAGACAGAGACAGAGAGAGAGAGGTCAAACGTAATGGCAAAGGTTTCGATGGAATTACACAAGAGCTATAAAAGACACACGGTAGTTCAAGCGCGCCCACCATGCTGGTGTATGCCGGCTACAGAAAAAGAGGTGGCAGTTTGGAGGTAATGCTTCAGACAGCAATGGTCCTACTGCAGACGCGACTCCTCCATAACGCGCGCCTTAGTCAGACAAGCGCTGCAGCTGCAGGTGCGCTCTTCATTTCTTCTTTGACATTTTTCGTTTTTGGTTTCACTTGCGCTCGAGCCGGCGATATTTACCCCCCGTCAAGACCACAAAAACAAAGAAAGAGGCAAAGAGGCAAAGAGGCAGGAGAGAAGAATACAGACGGCGCGTCTTATCCGGCCTTCGCCCAAGGCCGGAGCAAAAAACACCATACAAGACAGAGCGAACGAAAGAAAAGAAAGGAGGTGCCCACCCAGTTCCTTGTCGGTGCCCTGCAAGAGTGACGCGCTACGGCTGCCGCGTGTAGGGAGGGGGGAGGGGTACGCAGGTATCGCGCGAGAAAAGAAGAGAGACAAGAGAGTCCGTCCCCTTCCCTCTCGTCTCCGTCCAACATGAGTTCCACAGCAAGACAGCGGTGCACGGAAGGTGCGCGGCGGTATTTCGACGACGCTTTGGTGAACAAAGGAAGAGAAACAAGAGACGACACACAGCCTGGTGAGGTGCGGCACGATGGTCTATGGGCGTGGAGGTACCTCTTTGCATGAATGCGTGGTCGCGATGGCCGGACAGCACATGCAGAAGTTCCAGCACGAAAGAGGAGGAACAAGGAGACCTGGACAGTTGTCACACACACGCACACACCGCTGAAGAGGAATGAAGAAGCAAGAAGCAAAACAATGGTGCCGCGAAGCAGAAAAGAGAACGGAGAGAACAACAACAACAAAAAAAAAAGCAGGCGCCGTCGCACACCGACACGACAGAGCAAAGGGCTGAGGAGAAGAAATGGCGCCCTGAGGAGGGGAGTGGCGTAAGGAATAAAGTACGCAAAAAGACAAACATAGACACCCGCAGAGAGGGAAGAGAGAGTCATACATGCGGTCTTGCACGTACGCAGAGGTATTTCCTACGTCGGGGTGTTGGAGTACGAGTAAAGGGAGGCACCGCGACACCGCCGCAAACCACTGTTCCCGGCTCCGATGTGCGTGGCAATCTACACACAGGTGAGAAAATTATCGGTCACTAAAAAGGGGGGGCAAAAACTACCCCATGCGATGGAGAGAGACGTTCGCCCATCACCGCCGATTGGTGCCCATGTCCGCACTTGCGCTCTCACTCAGCAACGCGCATCATATCACTCACACCATCAGAATGATGAGCCCCATACCCCCTCCCTGATACGGGATACCGGCCTCCTCTCCCCCTCCCCACAACTCGAAGAGCGGCAGGGCTTGCGTGCCGTGCACAACAACACTGCGGCGGAAGGAGAAGAGGAGAGGCAAGCGCTACCTTCAACAATCAGAGAGAGAGCGCGCTCGTCTCCGTGCGGTGTCGTATACGTGCAAGGAAACTCCAAGAGCACAAAACGCACGAAATGCGCAAGCGAGGGAGAGGCGGCAAGGCACGGAGGAACGTAAAGGCGGGACCTCTGTTGCATTGCACAGCGATAGAGTTGAAAAGGGAGATCAATTAGGGGGTGACAATGGGCAGTCTCCAGGCACAAAGGCTTTAAAAATCTACGGTGTTCAGTACGGTTCCAAAGGATGCTTCTGTTGGTGTAGGTGAGCCCGCAACATGCGATCGTCGCGCATGAGGCTCGTCATGTAACAAGTGTTGTTGAGAATAGCGACGTACACGCTCTCCGGCAGGAAGTGCGGCAGCTGCGCATGGCACTTTCTTCTGCACACAACAGGCTTGTGTGTCGATGGAATGTCGTTCAGTTTCCGAAGCTCTTCCTTGGCCGAACGCCGAGCCCGTGTCGACGAGAAATCGTCTATCAAGTGCGCTCGCGCAGCAGACCGCCTAAGTTGCGCAAACACAGCGGAGGTCGTCTCGAACCGGAGCAGCGACTCGGGCAGTCGGCCGATCATGAAGAAGTTGTAGACGTCCAGCTCGTAGCTGGGAGCCTCTGTAGCAGGCGTCGAGTTGGCGGCGAGGCTGAGAAGGTTGGTGCGGTGGGTAGTGGTGTCAGTGCGCATCTTCGACTCGGCACTCGCCTCAATCACTTGTCGCACGGCATTTGACAGGACGTTAAAGGGGTATTGCTGCTGGGTGAGCTCAGCCTCACGCTGTGCCACCACGGTCGCCCAGTACGCCTCTTCTACATCTCGACGCACTTTGCGGTAATTGAGCTCCACCACGGCCTGCACGCGGGCACGGTGGCGCCGGAATGCACTCTGAATGCACACCGCTTGCGTTTCTAGGAAATAAGCGGCCCAGCGCAGCTTCGTGTGTGGAATCCGAAGCTTGGGAAGAATTGTGTCAGGAGCCCGTTCGCTGCAACGCTGCCGCCGCTGGAAGATCTTGGGATGCGCGTACTTGGCCACAATCGCCATCGTCTGCACCATCTGCTTGTGAAAACGGTAGAGCTTCCAGATGGGAAGGAAAAGAAGGCGCAGGGTGTCGTACGCGGCGAACTTGACCAGCTGCGAGTCCGTGAGGCTCACAGTGTTTTCTAGCGGCGAATTGGTCGAACACCCAAGCTCCTCTTCGATAGCGGCGGTGTCGAGTTTTAGCCTCAGTGAGCGGCCCAGCTGACTCGACAGACGCCGCGGCTCCTTCGGAGGCCACGCAACGAGCGTGGAGCTTGACAAGCCGCCATCAAAGAGACCGTTGAGGTGCGACGAATCCTCACCTACTTCCATGCTGAGCTTCTTTTCTCCAAACGGCACGCAGTGCACCGCGAGGGACTTCACCTCGTCTGCGGAAGGGACCGCGGAAGATTTCACCAGTGGCAAAGAGTCCTCCCCACCCGCCTTCCTTGGATGGCGCTGTCGGCTGCGCGATATGGTTGCAAAGATGTCGTCAGAGCGGCGCAGGGTGCAAGCCCACGGGACAGAGGTGGGTGCAGTAAAAATGCACCTCGGCACGTGCCTCGGCGGGTTGAGCGAAACATGCCGCGGGCGGCTACTCGCGGTGGTGTTCGCTTGGTAACTGCGATGGCGTGGTGCTGCCGCTGAAGTCCCCGACATTGGAGGATGCGGCACCACCACCTCCTGTGGAAGCACCGTCGCTGACGCAGTACGCCGCTTCTGCATTGCTGGGTAGGGAGCAGGGTAACACGGAAGGGGTGAATCGACATGCAAATCTACATTAACGGCAAGAAGGTCCGCGCGAGCAGGTGAGGGTGAAAGTAGAGAAGAGATGAAACAAAGCGAACAACGAGCATGGACATAATGCCGGCACACAGTGATGTACGCACGTCCCTGTGCGTTGGCGTACGTGTTTTGGAAGCAGCGAAGAAGCGACTCAAGCGCTTGCGGTTACAAAACTTTCTTGCACGACGCGACCGAGAATCAAATGAAGTCTCCTCTCCCCCCTCCCTTTGAGGTGGTGAGTAGTGAAGAAAGGGGGTAAAGAAGGAGAGAGGAGAAGGATAGACGCACTAGAGACAGCAGACCTACACAGCCACGCACATATGACGACGTGTAGCTCGTAGAGATGGCATTCAGCAGTAGAGAGTCGCTTTCGAGTCGGATACATCATCGTCCGCACCAGCGCTGCGACTACCCCGCGGATATGAGGAATATATGGTTCACGTACCTGGGCGTGACTGCATGCAGCGCTGTGGCATCGCACACGCGCCGATGCGCTGCGTGGTCAAGGGACGCCGTCACTCTCTCAGCCCACAACGGGTGTTGCTTATGCTGCTGCACCGAAGAGCCCATGCGAGTCAGGCGTCGGAGCGTTACTCATGTTTTGCATTACACAACGAGAAAATCGTGAACGACAACAAAATGAAAAGTGCACACAGCGGGAGAACGGCAGCACCGACAGTGCAGGTTGAGCGTGAGTGGGTGGTGGTATCGATAGAGCCAGGTATGGCAAGGTCAGACGAGAATCACAGCAAGCGTCCCCATCCTCACATCCTGCCTCAGCCTGTCGTTCTCTCTCACCCCCAAGCCAAAACACCTCCGCCACCCCTCCAGACTTGCTTGCAGACGAACAGAGATGGTGCGGGGAGAAGGAAGGAGCGAACAACAATCACCTCCACAAGCACGAGCGATGGAGGCACAAAGCATACATGCACACAGACAGTGAACAAAGGAAACGACAACTTGTGCATTCATCCCATCACCAGGGGGGCAAACACATGCACGCATGCACATGCCTTTCCAACTCTGCTTCGTCCAAGGCCCTCCACTCTCTACCGCTTAGGAGGTAAGCACATAAGAGAGGGAAAGAGACGAGGGAAGCAGAGTGGGATCGCAGGGAAAGGAAAAGAAGTCTGTATTACTCTCTTTTCCTGCCTTCATAGCTGTTCAACCGCCTATCTGCGCTTCACCGCCGCGCTCTTCGCGCGCTTCTGCGAGCGCCACTTCTTCAGAAGAACGTCCGCGGCGTTTCCGTAGGCCCACCGGTGGCGGTCCTTCACAAATTCCAACTCGTCAGCAATCTGCTTAAACACCTTGGCGAAGTCCACCGGCTGAGCCGGGGCTTGCGGCATCTGCTGCATGATCATTGCACTAGTCCCTTCCGCCTCGACATCCTCACCGAGCAGCAGCTGCAGCAGACCCTGGTTGCCGGACATGATAAGGAAGTAGAGACTGAGGGAGGTGACGTAGTTGCAGTTCAGCACATCGATCTCGAGTCCGCGCTGCATCATCTCCCGAAAGCGGTGCGACAAGGGAAACGGAAACTTGGCGACCACAAAGCCGGAGAAGAAGTATGAGACCAGCATCATCATACCAATGTTCGGCACCATCATCATGAACTGGTTCTTCAGTAAACCCGACATGAGGTTCGGGTCGTTCATCATCTCCATCGGGTTGACCGGATCCACCTTCTTCTTCAGCATGCCATTCAGCATGTGCTCCGCCCGGTGCTTGAAGGACTCAGGCGACAGTACAGCACCGCCACTGAGTAGTAGGCGGCCGTAATTCTGAATGTTCACGTTGCAGATGCGAACCATATCTGGCTTGGAGGAGGAGTTCATGAGGATGCCGGCGTAGTGGCGCAGCACCCCCATGAACAGGACTATCACAATCAAAGGCAATAGCACCCAGTCCCGGATGCTGGGGTCTAACAGAATGTTTTGCTCAGCCGCCATTGTTCGAGCAGACCCAGGGAAGAAGAGGGGGGGCGACAAGACACGAGAGGCGATGAAAAAGAACGAGTGGTGTAGAATTCAAGAAAGCGAAAACTTCGGTGAGTACGACCGCGTCGCCGTGTGTGTGTGTGTGTGTGTGACGCGTGTGTTGCGGCGGTGTATCTTCGGTACTGGACCGTGTGGAGTGTTTATGTGCGCCAGGCTTTGAAACGACCAGAAGAGCACTGCGATAGACCCCCACGTGAGGCACACGGAGAGAAACACGCCACGAGAAGCCGCCACACCAAATGGTCTCACCACGAGAACGCGTGAAGCAGCAGTGAGGAGGTCAAAAAAAAAAAGCGAAACTGAGTTCCTCTTCAAGAGAGAAAGGGATACGACGGTCGACGGTGAATCGATTGGGAGGAAAGTGGAGGGAAGAAGGGAAACGAGAGACAGTTTCACGAAGAAGACTGGCGTAAACATACGAGAGAGAGAGTTGGAGAAATGAAGAGTGGAGCATGGGTGTAAGTTTTCGAGAAGGAAAAGAGAGAGGAGGTACAGAGAATCGGGTAGATGAAATACTGCCTCTACAAAACACAAGTGGTACATGTGAACACGTAGGAGCACTGCGTCTCTTGTTCGGCGAACACGCATTAAGGAACGGAGTCCAGCCCCACTCAGAGTTCGAGCAGTCAGCCCACACACGGCAGCCGTAATACCCCTTGCAGTACGACATTACAAGAGCACGAGAAAGGGAAGGAGGGAATACGACGAGGTGCATGTGAATGGCACATGCGGTTCGCGGTTTGGGGTTTCGAAGGGGAGAGGAGGAAGAGAGGCTAAGTGGGTCGTGGTGGAGAACTCCTCACCCTCAAGCACACATCCATATGGCGCCAAGGGAAGACGGAGAGAGACGACCAAAAAGTGGAGGACTGCTGGAGAAGGGAGACGGGAGCACACGCACAAGCACACATACACACACATATATACAAGCAGAAGCACTCAGCAAATGCCACAGATCAGCGACAAGCGGTTTCAGAGTCGGCGTGAAAAAGGAGGAGTCCGTAGGGCGCCGGATACATTGCAGATACAGCACCTCCTCCCCTATGATAGCGCTTGGCCACACTCCGCGGCTTCATTCAATAAAAACAAACAAACAAACAAAAAAAGAAGCGATGATTACCTGTCGCGCGACTCCTCACTCGCGTCTGGGAAAATCAGCTCTGTGAACGATGTGAGGCGACGCGCGTAGTAGTCGGGTGGGATAGTGGACAGCATATCTTGTTCCCAGAGAAATGACTTGAAGAAGTTGGCGCCCTTTTTCTTCATCGTGTACGTAGTGAGCACATCGATTATGCCAACATAGTAGATTTCCTGATCGCAAAAGCTGCGCACGCCATTTGCAAACCCTGGCGGTGTCATGGAATGACTCGTCTTCTTGTCGGACAGGTGACTGTCCTTTGCAAGGGAGGCAGGCCGCACCTCGGCCCAAGATGATGCAGATGCGGCGTCGTGCTGAGCTGAATTGCTCATCCTATCACTGATACAATGCCTCCCTGACTGCGGTGCTTTGTTCTCGTGATAGGTGACGCCGATGAGCAGCGAGTAGTCCATCATCCCCGCACTATTAAGAAAGTCATAGTCGCGGAGCAGCTGCTCCAGAAGTCGCTTGCGTGTGTTCTGTGGTAACAGGAAGAGCCGTGTCAGGTCCTTGTCGTGCAGTGTGGGCGGACTTTGCGCGCCCTTGGCCCCCTTCACAACGACTCCATCCTCCCTGTCGTAGAGCTTCTCAGACGCATCGGTCACGGGTTTGACAATCCCGTTGCGTTTCTTTTGGGCCTCAATGAGGTGCAGATTGAGTTCGCTGCCGCGGCGAAGGAAGTCCGGGTTGCGGAAGGACTTGCCGGGTTTCGGGATGCGACCCTTGATGTCCCACTTTTCATGCAACTCGGAGGCGGCCGCGAAGATGTCGTTGAAGCACAAAATATATCCCTTTTCTTTCCGCACTGACACTTTCAGAAGCATGTAAAAACGCATGAGGAGGCTCCCTGGATGAGCAGCAATGTGTTGCATGTAAGCATGCAAGATATCGAGCAAAACGCGAACCTCCTCCACTGAAATCGTCTTACACATGAACGCCATGGTCTTTGATTTGAGGAAAAACGCTTGAGAGCGTCCCTCGCCTAGCTCCATCCTCAGGCAGTCCTCAGGCAACGACCACTCGTCGGCGAAATGTGAATCTGCCACCCCCTCCAACTGGCGAAGAAAGGAGAACACGTTTGGAGCGTACTCAGTGACATGTACCTTCACCCGCTTTCCCTTGCTGTCCGTCGATGGCACGGTGAGTCGCTGGACAGCGCAGCAGTCCACTGGCTTGATTGCCTTGGAGTGCTCAGCTAGGCTGGCACGAGTACAAGACGCCGCCTGCGAGGATGGTGCGGCTGCGTCCGCTTTCTTCAGCTGCGCTTCTACTGTTACCCTCAGCGCCGCCACCACCTGCGGCGCCGTGAGCCCACGGCCGCTCGTCGCAGTACCGCCGACTTGACCCATGATGATCTGCCAGGGTAACGACTCGTGTAGGTCTGCGCGCGTTTCGAGGAGTAAAGGGGGAGAGAAAAACGATACTGTAGGGGCGCTTGACTCCAAGAAGCTCTCGAGCCCTGTCGTGAATATGTGTGGGTGCGACTACGGGCTTCAAGCGACGCACTCGTGGGGTGAGAAAGAAAGCGACTAAGGGTCATCAGGAAGGTATAACCAGGCGCGTCAGGAGAGAAAAAAAAATCTGAAACGATAAAGCTCCTTCCAACTACAAAGAGTACAGTGCATTGGCCTTCCTCACTGGCCAAGCATTGCGTGCGCACCAACAGCTGCAACAAAGTGCTCTCCTGGTGGATAGCTCATCATATCTAAGAGGGGTGAAATAGGAAGTCGGTGCGTCTCTATCTCGATCCTCCTTTAGGTTCCTTTTCCTTCTTGTATTGCTTAGCCGCAGCAGTGGTGGTGCATGACCTTACAGAGATACACATCTACAAAAATATGCGTGAAGTCCTGCATACGAGATGGCGCACCCGTCGGGCATCAGTCTCTCCTGTACTTGCGCATCAGCTTCTCCTTCAAGGAAAGTTCATGGCCCTGCGAAGTTGGGGGCGGCTGCTGCGGATGCAGCTGAGGTGTCCTGGCAGGTGCGCTTGCCTGCTGGGTGTTCGTCTCCTCGCGGTGACGTTTGTGCGACAGGAGCTGCTGAAGGATGTACGACTCCGCCGCCTGCTTCGACACCGGAGCTTGTTGGCCTGCGTACGTGGAAACAGATGGCTGCGGGGCGGATGACGGTGACGGACCAGCAGTTCTGTCCATCGGCAGGTATGTCTCCGCTGCAGCCGAGGAGTCCACCTGAGCACCGTTGCCAAAGATTTTTGCTTTCATGGCGCGACGCCGCTGCTCGCGCCAGTCCTCCGGGTTGGCACAGAGCCTCAAAAGCTCCGGATTGACATTCGACAGTTCCCCATCGTTGTCTGCCATGGATGAGATGAACACACGAAGTGGAGAGGGACAGGGCAAAAGGGAAAAAAACGGCAGAGAGAAGGCGCGAAGGCCCGCCGACTTCAGAGTTTGGTGGTGCACCGCCCAAACCGAGTTAATTTTTCACATGAAAAAGAGTTCGTGTGAACGCTGCAAGAGAATGTTAATCACCAGCTTGACCTGCTGCCGTGTCAAAATGAATGCTGAGAGAGAAATCGGCGTGGGGAATCAGCTGAGCGTTGGAGCAGTGCCGTGTCGCTCAAGGCGTGTCAAGAGGTACGCATACACCGTCTAGCTGGTGCACGATGGGTCGTAGTGGAGGGCGGGGGAGGAGTGTGGAGAGCCAGAGGCAGACTATTTGCCACCGCACACATGAAATACAAAAGTGAAAGGGCCTCGTGACTCAGTAGGCGATAAAGAGACAGGATAAAAGTAAAAGATCAAGATGGGTGACATGCGCGACGCCGTCTCACACCCATCCCCAGCATGGGTGTGCGCGCGTAGGAAAGTCTTCGCTTTTGATCGAGCGTTGCCCCTTCGTGACAAAGTGGGCACAGTCCGCACGCTCGGCAAAAGTGCCGCTGGCATGTCAGATGCACTCTGTGATTCATTGAATGATGCTGCACTAGCTGGAAACTAGATTCGCAAAGCATGACGCGACAGGTCACGAGAGCGGGTTGTCTTCGTCTATTTATTACTTTATTTCCCTGTAGATATCTTTTGAGGGTGTCCTGCAAGCGCAGCGGTACTCTCTGACTTGCACCGCACCTCACCTCACCCGTCTCCGGCAAGAGCTTAGAGGTAATTCAACCGTATCGACGTTCACAGCACTGTACTGTCGTCAGCAGAGGTGGCACTGCTCATTGTAACTATGACTAAATTGTGTATCTCAGTATGCTCATGAGTGATAAGGTCACGGAAAGCATGGATAGGTTCGAATCATGGCGCAGCTGCCACACAACAGAGTGCACTGTCTAGAAAAAATATGTGCGATAGCACTGCACAGATGCACAGCAAATCTTGATGCCTCGGAATAACTTTGCCACGCATGGAAAAGGACACGGCCAAGGACCTAAAGACACCTTTCACAGCCTGACAGCGAACAAAATGGCTCTTCGCTCGTTTTGCCAGGCACCACAAACACCCAAAAAAGAAAACAGATGTGTGCGTGCACACGCACAGCTTCCCTCTAAAGCGAGTCACGATCCAGTGGAGAAGGAGAGGAGGTACAACTTGACACACACAGCTCCTCCCTACTCCCTCTCCAGTGCATAGCAAGGAGTTCATTGTAACTATGACTAAATTGTGTATCTCAGTATGCTCATGAGTGATAAGGTCACGGAAAGCATGGATAGGTTCGAATCATAACTCTAGTACGGTACCCCAAGGTCTCTGAAGGGACAGAGGCTGGGGACGCGTGCGTCTCCGCGAGAGCCGCGCTTTGCGGAAGGCTGAGCCTGAGGTGCTGCGATCCTCGTTGAGCGCGCGTGTACTCTTCGCAGAACTGCCGTCATTGCACGATTGCGTCACCACTACTTCGACTTCACAAAGCTCGCCCACAGGCCCACGCACAGGCACACAACGCCTAACACAACGGCAGATCAGTGGAGGTAGACCAGAAAAAAGTCCCTGAGGTGCTTCAGTGAAGGGAATCAGCTCAAACAGAACGCATAAATGAAATGATCATCCTCTCTGCCTCTGCCCGCCGCACGCAACATCCGTATGCACACACATTCGCTTGTGTGGGTGTTTGTGCATACGGGGGTCAAAACTCGCCGCTCTCTCTTCCAGTTGGAAAGGAAAAAAACTCCCCTCTTCCTCCGTGACACCGAAACTCAGCAATGAATGCAAGCGAGAACAAAATATAGGGCTTCCTCCACGCAACAGAGCACCCCACTGCCACGCTTCATTCACATCACACGCTCTCGGGCTTATTTTCTGCAAAGCGATCCACTAATAGAGGGCAGCCTTCGCGGTAAGCATCACCCTTCAACCATCAACAGAAAGTCCCTTATGGACTTCCGGCAACATACGCGTCTCGGTGCAACAAGTTTGGACAAGAAAAAGCGTGAATAAGTCCACCACAAGCGGGTGTCTCACTTCCACAATCACTTGTGCTGCTTGTACATGTCTGTGCTTCTCTAGATGTGTGTCACTCTATACAAGGAAAGTATCGAGCCCAGAGAGCATTAAAAAAAGGATGAAGAGTGCAGGGAGAGAAGTACAGGACGTCACTGGTTCGAAGAATATGACGTGCCTTAGAGGGTTCTCTAGTGCGCGGGAAGGGGGTAAGATCCCACGTTCATACTGGCGACGAGCAGAGATCAAATGAACACAGTGTCTGTGGCGACGGCGCGCGAAGTGATGCCAAGACGTAAAATGAGAAACACTCCGATGGCATCCACTTGCCTTTCGGACTAGCGATGACATGCCCCCTCCCTTCGTTAGGCACATCACCTCGCGCGGACGTCACGGCAGCCCGTGACAGCGCTCGAGGTTGGATCCTGGGTACCGATGCACAGGTGCGGTACGGGGGATGCCGTTCTTTTTTTCGCTTCGTGAAACACCTCTTGGGTACACGCATGGGCGTACTTCTGTGAAATCTCGCTTTCTCTCTATGAGTCGTTTGTGCTGCATCAGCGCCTAATACGCACAAGAGCACAATCCTCGCCGACAGACGTGATGTGCCACGCTCCTCCGCTGGATGTTCTCGCTCCAATCAGCTTTTTCTCATGGTTGCGGAGACGCCACGCTCAGTAGCGCGTACGGGTCATACCAGAGAGGCACCGAGACAGCTGCACCCGGCGCACGAGGCTGCGCGCTCAGAATCTTCTCTAGCCGCTCACGCCATACCACCTGCATCTTCTCAGCATAGTCGCGCTTGGAGTTGAGGAAGCGCACGGTGTCTTCCTCTAACTTTGTGCACAGCGGCGGCACACGCAGCTCCACTGGTAGGCGAACAGCGGAGAACACATTGACTCGGGGCACCACCCACCTTTGCATGTCGACGTTGTCACTCAGCATAGCGTGCAGGTAGCCGGACTCGCCCTCGGGCCGCCTCCGCTTTAGCGGATTCTCCATGTCCGCGTCATCAGGGCGCGGGGCCTTGAAAATGTACCGTTGCTCCATCACCAGCAGCAGCGCGCCCCACGCCGGCCTCTTTGCCTCCGGGATGAGGGGCAGGGTGCGGAGCCACATCAGGTCGCGTGTGCGCCGTTGGTTCATATCGGTCTGCCACGCCTGCTGAGAAGTACTGCCCCATGCCACGACACGCCACCGCGCGAGTTGCTCGATAAGCTGCATGAGTGGCTCTGCCTCTTCACTCTGGATGAAGTGGGAGGCGAACCGGCGGAACGACAGAAGACCGCCTAGGCGCTCAAAGACTGTCTGGACGCTGCTGCTGGAGGCCGCCAGCACGTCCATCAAGATGCACATCTCCTCCGTGTGTTCTGTCATCTCGCACAGTCGCAGAAGGCCGGGAAGGGCCTCCAGTCGATCATCCGGAAAAGCCCGGGACGCATCCCCGCCCTTCACATGCGCCAGTACCGACAACCAAAACAGACGCTTCATCTCCGGCGGCATCTGTTTCACGCCTGTGGAAGCGAGTCGAGGAGCGGTGGCAGTCGTCACGCTGCCGGGCCCAACACCACCGCTAACGTGCTTCATGGCCACTTTCACTGGCGGGCGAGGTCCACCGACGCCAGGAACGACCGGCAACTTCACTGCACCTGTGCCGGGTAACCGCCCCGCGAATGGCGCTCGGGTCTCTGTAGCCTGCACTGGAGCCGCACCAGCAGCCAACGGAGGACGAGGCGTCACCCCAGCGGGGACGGCCGCCGACGCGGCGGATGTCGTCCCCACCTGCACAGCCTCGATCTTGTACCCTGCGCCGCTCCGTAGGTACGTTTCGACCTTTACACGGCGGTCCAATGCTGAGGGAAAACGGACATTCGCGGCCGACTGCTCGCCACCGTAACGTGTGCCGCCCTTAACCCAGTCCATGTACTTGATGTGATACGTCTGGGACGACAGCATCGCCTCTGGCACTCGACTTTGAACGATGAGCATCGGCGCAAGCTGGCCGACAAAAGCATCCCAGAGAGGTTTGAGGGGGCCGGGCTGGAGGTTGTCGTACAGCAGCTTCACATTGTCGCAGCAGCAGGCAAAGCAAATCGCCAGTTCCCCCGAGTTCTTCCATGTTAAACGTTGCATCGCACGACCGCTGCGCTGCGCCTGTTGATACTGCCGTTGGTACTCCTGCCGTACCTCCGTCACAAACATCTCCACCGCGGCACGGAAGTAATCCAGCGTGCGGTGGCGCCCATCCGGATAGCGCTTCTTATCGGTACTCAAGAAAAACAGCACCTTAGCCATGTCCTGCATGTCCTTGAGGGGCGGTGGTGGGATGTACTCCTTGTCTGGCCTCTCAAAGCGCAATTCGGGATTCAGCTGCACATGCCGCTGCTGCTGCTGCTGCTGCTGCTGTGGCTGTTGCGTGGCCGCGGCTCTCCCTACTGAAACGGCGTTTTGACCCTGCGGTGGGGACGAAGGGCGCTCGCTATCAGATGATTCGAACCCAGAGGAACTGCTGCTGTGGCTACTGCTGCTGCTACTGCTGCTGCTGCTGCTGTTGGAGAGAGTGCTGCTGACCTCGTCAGAGCTGGTACTGCTGGCATTTGACGACCCGCTAGAAGCTGTTGACGACTGCTGGCGGGGAGCGCCAGCAGCCGTGCTCTCGGCGCGGTCTGAGGACATGGCAAAACGACGCTGTGTAAGTACGAAACGAAGAGGCCAACGTGTGTGGGCGTGCGTGTGGAGGGAACTACACGACTCCACAGGGGTAAAAGTAGATGTGCGCCGCACACCTTGGAAAGAGAATAGCAGCAAGAGATACGCTAAGAAAGCGAAAAAAGTCGGTGGCAACGGCGATTCCGCGTGCACAGCGGCTGCACATCGCCCAGAAGCTCTTCTATGCTCAGCGAGTGAGAAAGCGTGCAGACACGCACAAACTCCAGCGCAGCTGATGCGAAGTGGATCGGGCAGAGGCAAAATAAGCAAGAAGGAGCAGAGGCGAAGTCCACCGATACGAAACAGCGACGAACTGCCAAAGAAGTTGAGGAAAGTGGAGAGAAGAGAGAGTGGTGCGCTGCATCGTACGTACGCGCATACTGGCGCAAAGAGGAACATGGGAAACAGGAAACAAGTCCCACTAACTATACCATTCTTTTTCTTTGGGAGTAGAGTCAGCCGACATCACGTTCTTGCAGCTCCATCAAGGCGCCACCTCTTTCACTGTAACGAGACACAGGGACACTGCCCTTGTCTGGCACTGGGGCCAACATGCACTCCCTAATCCCACCATGCTTTCTCTTGCCGATTCCGTTTCGTAGGCGCTTTGAATTCTTAGGGGATTACTATAACAGCAGGCAGGCAAGAGAGAACGATGCGTGGCGAAAGAGATGGAGGAGGACGTCGGTGTAAGCAGTCTCTCTTCGCACGCCTCCTATGATGATGCTCCCCATCACTTTCCTTCTTCACCTCAATAGCGCTAGTGGCACATAGGGGGAGTGAGGGGGGGTGGATAAAATGCACTGAAGGCGCGATGTGGAAAAGAAAATACTGGAAAGGAAAAGTTAATCGCCACCACAACGGCGCATCGTAGCAGAAGGGAGGGGGGCGTAGAAAACCTCAAACAAAAAAAAATAGCAAACCGAGGATCCAGCAGGACCTTCTTCGTCAAGTATGAGCAGCACGGGGGGTTGACGTGCAGCCCCAGCAGCGGTACTACAGAGTGTCGTTGACGAGTTGAAAAAAAAAGGATCGCTACCCCTGGGCAAACACTCGCAGAGCTCTGCCATAATCTCCCCTCCCCTCCCGCTCCACATCACGGAGGTGATAACGAGGACGGTGTGGTGGTGGAGGCAGGGAAGACGCCAGCGGCCAGCGTCGCGATACAGTGCTGCAGCCGCGCCTCTCTTGCCGCGAGTGCCTCCTCCAACATAGGATACTCGTCTTCAGCCTCAGCAAGGCGCCGACAGAGCACCGGGCAGATAGTCATTGCTCCAAGAGCCTCGTCAGCGGCCACTGGCCAAACAGACCGCATGCGTGCGCCGTGCATTCCTGGTGCACTCTCCTTCACACCACCATCACGAAGCGCGTAGGCATCCAACACCGAAGCGCACAGGCGCTCCGTTCGGTGCGTAAACTCGCCTTGAAGCGGCACCGTTGTTGAGGAGCGCAGGAGCGCAGCGTGGTAGAGCATCGCAATCTTCGGTGGCGGTAACCGAGAAATAAGGTAAGCCGTGTCTGGGTGGTCCATTAGGTGCAGCGCGAACTCGCTCATCAGCGGGCGCAGCGCGTCGTTCGCTAACAGCCCCTCAAAGTCCATTTTCTCAGCAGCAGCAGCAGCAGCAGCAGCGGGAGCAACGTATAAGGGAGGAAGTAAGCGAGGAATATCGGGTGTGCGTCCTTTCCTCTCTTTTTGGTCGTCGCTGTCGATGGAGTGAGCCCCCACAGGGGCGTCGAACGAACGCCGTGAATTGAAAAGAAAGAAAGGAAAATGGCGAGGAATAAAATGAGAGATGGAAAAGTGGAAAAGAGGGAAAAGAGGGGAAAGAAAGGCGTGCAAGTAACGCGGAAGCGCCCATCGTAGGTTGTGCACGTCATCTTGTCACCCTACCACGACAACAGCAGCCAGAACGAAGCGCATGTCTCGCCTGGAGCGGTATTGTAGAGTGAGCGCCACCGTTCAAGGGGCATTCTCTGCACGGTGATCTGGGCTAAGAGGAGATCGACACAACTACAGGAGCGCTGCCCAGAAAAGCACCGATTGCGCAGAAAAAGCTGCCTCAAGTGTGTGTGTGGGTGTGTGGGTGTGTGGATGTGGGTGTGTGGGTGTGTGGGTGTGTGGGTGTGGGTGTGGGTGTGGGTGTGCATCTGCCATCATATTTGAGGAGAGAACAGCACGGCTTCTGCTCGCATTCTTGGCATGCTCCGGACGGAACACTCTACGGTTGAAACTCACTCAAACGTACACGTAGCTCAGGCAACCGAAGAGAAGGACACACACACACATGCACACACCATCCCTCTTTCCTCACGTAGACAGCGGCACACACTCGTAAGACTCGAAATGCGATTCGGGGGGCGGCTCACTCAAAACCAAGCCAGCCATCAAAAAGGTTGCGCTGTGAGTACGCGCACGCGGCCGTTGAAGGGGTCGTACGTCGTGATCTTCACGACCAGCCCCTCACTCGCACGGAGGGCTTCCTCAAACGCGGCAGGGGTCGCCACAGCCGTGCGACCCACGTGAGAGATGATGTGGCCCACGCCGAGCCGGTGCGCAGCAGCAGCCGACCCGGGCGACACCCCCACAAGCACCACCCCGTCCCCTACTGCCTCCACCGTGACGCCAAGACGCTCCGCGAGTGTTCTCTGCACTGGCGGTCTCGAAGCCGCTGTTGTCGATAACGGTTGATCCTTTGCACTGGCTGATTGTGAGAAGTGCACGTGCGACGGCGGTGGTGACGTGGACTTTGATCGTGGGCTGCGGTGAGGGACACTCCCATTAGACGGAAGTGACTTTTGCTGCGATAGCGGCAGTGGAAGGGGAACATTCGTGGAGACGCTGTCACGAGACGCTGCGGCGGCAGCCCCATCAGATTTCTCCGCCACGGGCCCCAGAGTCGCCACAGTGCACTCCAAGTGCTTCAGCCGCTCCTCCAGCGCCTTCACGTCTGATTTGCTGAGCGCTGTTGCTTCCATGCAGTCCATCTGCTTCTGCACGTACTCTACGGTCTTCACAGTCTCGTAGACATCAGCTAGTGGAGCCGCAGTGAGCACATCGTGAGCCTGAGCCACGAAGTCAGTGTAGGAAGACGTTAGCTCTTGGAGCTGCTGTTGGGTGCTAAGGCTCACCTGATGCAGCTGCCGGACCATGTCGCTGATATCATCTCTAACCGATGCGGTCAGCTCGCTCCGCATCACCTCCAATTCCTCCTTCGTTCGCTCAACAACATTGCCGCAGACGCGGTCACGAAACATCTCCATCTGCTGCTGCGTCTCTACCCGCATTGCCCGTAGATGCTTGGCGGAAGTCGCCATGGCAATATCGTTGATGTGCTTCAAATCTTCCGCATAAGTCTGCAGACTACGCTCAGCGGCGATAAGGACCGTCTCGTGCGACGCGCGCAGTGCGTCGTCGAGGACCTCGGGGTCTTCCGCTTGTTTGTACATGAGTTGGATACGCCGATCTGCCGCCTGCCTCTCGCGTGCATCACCGGGTGCCCGGTCAGTACAGTTCGCAGGGCCAGTGGAAGATGTAGCACGGACACTGCCTGCACCAGTAGTGACAGCGCCAACCTCGCCGCCGCCACCATGACGTAGCTCTGTCTTGAACAGCTCTGTATCGTTGGCGTGTGCCACGAGGAGTGACAAGACGTCGATCAGGTGAGACGGGCACACGCCGCTGTGGCAGAGCACGTCAAACCTGCGGTTAAGCGCAGTCGCCATTACGTTGAGCCACGCCTTCCTCACTTGAGATGCACAGAGGAGAGGAAAGGAAAGGAAAGGCGTACGCACACGCGAGGGTGAAGGAAACAAAAAGCGAATGAAATCGTAAAAACGGCGCTACACAGCTGATAAAGGGTAACGACTCGCGACCACCGATGAAAGACAAACGGGGAAGAGAACGGAGAGAGCGGAGCAAGAAGAAATCAAAAGAGGACGACACTAGAGAACTCCCTCCAGCACGTCCGTGAAAGTGCCTCGGTGAGGGAGTGTGGGCGTTCGTGTGAATATTTACAAAATGAAAAGGGTGCAGTAGCGGAGTGCAGGAAATTGGAAAGTAACGTAGGAAAGAAGAAGGGCTTGGGCATCACAAGAATCCAAGTAGCTGCGCGATTCTTCTACTACGCCCCTCGGACGCTCAGCTGGTGAGACTTGACGAGAGAGCACATCACTGACTTCTCACGCAGGTTCATCAGCACTCCCTTGGCTCAATCGTCTTGCTTTCTTTTAGGCGTGTTCGATGATCTGTAAGATCAGCCCTTCGTACCCCCTGCAAAAAAAAAAAAATAGAAAAGACAAGCGTTTTTCGTCCGGAGGATGCGCACTCTTCCCTGATGACGAGGGGAAACCGCAGTGGACAGCATCCAGGGTCCAGCGCCCCCGTCCCTCTGGGAGGAGAAGCCAAGGAGCCCCCACCCCGATTCCTGCCAGTGCCGAGCCACCTCTGGCGGTGTCAGGGTCAAGTGCCCACGACGCAGGGGTGGAGGGGCGGGTGGGGCGATGTAGCGCTGCAGATGTCGGCGGTCAGGCTCTGGATGGCGTGGCGTCGGAGCGGCCTGTGACGGTGGACAGGACTACGCCACCCACATGATGGGTGGGGTGTCAGCGCGACTCGAGCGCACTGCACCCGGCCCTCGCTGTCCACTGGTGCGGGGAGCCTGGGCCACCCCGAGCGGGACGCACCGGGTGGCGACCGGCAGAGAGCGGTGGGTGGGTTGAGTCTGAGGCCGTGGTCGTGCTCCGATAACTGGAGCTGCATTACTGCAACGCGTGTCTAGCGCTGCTTCGCACCAGGCGGTGGGGCCTGTTGACAGGCTGGGGCCGGGGGTGGGGTTGAACTCATGTTGCACCTCGGAGAATGGGAGCAGCAAACTTTTTTGTATTCAGATATGTGGCAGACCGGCGCAGAGTACGACCCAAATTGTGCCAGAAAAACGTTTGTGAAGTCGGGCAACGACATACGCAGAAAGAGCGAAAGACGCACTCACTAAAGAGTCACCTCCGTCGCGTTTACTCCGGGCAGTCAACGAGAAAAAGAGGAAAAAATAGGCAAAAAAGAAAGCAGAGGCAAGATATGCACGTATCTACAAGACACGGGCCCCAACACGTTCACAAGCCACCAGCACTCAAGTGTCACTACACCACACGCACACATGCGTCGCAAGCTTGAATTTACTCCTGAATGAGGTGGCAATGCTTCTTGTCCCGTAGCGTGCTTATGAGGGACATGTAGCGGACACGCACGACCTCCGTCTCTTGAGGCTGGATTAACAGGCGCTTCGCTACTAATGTGAAGGGAGTGTTACGCTCAATCATCATCTCCAGCGCAAAGCACATGCCCCTCTTCGTCACACGTGTCCCACTTATGTCGACGAAATCAATGTGGCAAGCCTGAGGCGAGAAACGCAGTGTATGAACGAGAAAAATGAAGACCGAGTCGTCCAGCAAGGCGTTGTCCGTAGTGAACATGCGACGCGCGTTAGTCATACGGCCATTCGCAATGGCAATGACGACCGGCAGCACCGGCACAGACTCGATGTGCAGGTCTTGCGGATTCGAAACGAGGAGGTTAACCAGCATCCTCTTCTCCTCTTCTGTCTCCACCTCACGCGCAAAGAAGCGAAAGAGCTGGTCGATGGAGAACTGTGTCTTAGCGGTTGCCTTTTTAATTCGCTCCAGCCGCTGCGCCTCCTCGATGATCTCCCTGCGCGTCGCCTCGGCCTCCCGCTGCAGCTCCGACACGGTCTTGCGTTCACCGTCGCTGTACATGGTCTGACGCTGTCCGTCGGTCTTTCTTTGGTAATGACAATATAGAGAGAAGAAGAGAGAGATAAATACCTCAGCACCTGTGCGAATAAAACTGTACTGGTGCCGGGTATTATCTGAGATTCGTGTGCAAGTAGTATACCGCTTATCCTAATGTCAAGACCTGTGCTGGCCGATGAAGTCTGTGTGCAGAGCAGAGACTCTGTGAGCATGTCGGCAAATGTACGTATGCGAGTTCGTGCGCAAATAAGAGCGCAGGGCAGAAGTACACACACGCCATGGTGTCAGGAGGAGACAATGATGGTTAAGTATCCAAAGAGTTATACCAGAAAATGGGCGTGCGCGAGAAGCAGCGGCTGGGCTTCAATCGAACATGATAGTTCCACTGCAAGACTTCTCATGGGCACGCGTCGAGTCCTTCACGCTATTAAAGATGAGGTGCGCAACAAAATCCTCCACATTAACCACGGCATCGCGACTTACCCGGCCACATTGGCAGTTGACATCGGCAACAGTCTCTTTTTCGATTCTGATCCGATACTCTTTCCGCGCTGCTCATCGACTTCGTCACGTTTTTTTTCTTCTTGTGCGGGTGTGTGGGTTCTCCGTTGAATTTGCTACAGCGTTGTCCGCCACCCCCCCCCCGATCCCTATCGGTGATCGTGCACAAGAGGGCCGGGGCCCTCCATCTTGTGCTTTGCCTCGTTCCTCCGCACCAGCCACTTATCCTCCTCGTTCCCCCACCCCTAGTCTATGCTCTCCACGCTCCCTAACACCCTGGCACATCCTTACACTCCCCTCCCCGAACACACTTTCCGCCAGCGCACGTCTAAAGCTGTGTGCAGGGGGTGGGAAGAAAGCTGGGTAGGCGGCTGGCGATCTCAGGAAAGCAAGGCACAATAGTGAGACGGCACCGTCTCCACCGTGCGACAGAGCGGATAAGGGGAGAGCGAACGCACGTATCGGTGTTGGCGCATACAAGGAGCAGGCGAGGCTACAGGGGGCACAGCATCAAAGTGAAAGTGAGGGCGAAAGAGGCCTGCAACGCAGGCAAAGAGAGCAATAAGGAGGACGGCAGAAGCAATAACATACGAAGGCAGAGAGAGACTGTAGCGAGAAGGAGAAGCGCGTGCCCCACATTTTCCACATTCGCGCCGACTCCCCGTTCGTGTGGGGCACGCGCTCCGACCCACCTAAAAGAAGCTCTGCTTCACCGCATTATACGTGCCCAAGCAGCACATCATGATGCCAAACACGAGCGTCATCCACGTCAAAATTACGTGGCGACACCCTACCTCTGCCTTAGTCCAGTAGCCAGAGCGCAGCGCAAAGAGAGCGGGGAACAAGAAGGAGAGGGACCCACCGCATACTCCGCCCAGTACGTCGAAAAAAAAGTGAATGCTCGGCACAGCAATACCGATGAGAAGTGCCAGTAGGGCGAGGAGGCCGGCGATGGTCCTGGACAACCATCCCGGCACGGGGTTCTCCTCGGTGCGGTAGCCCATCGCCATGAGCACCGAGTCGCGCGTCGGAAAGATCGTCACAGGAAACCCCATCGTGAGGGAGATGGCCATGCTGAGGTACGCGACTTGGGCTGGGTAAGCGTCTAGGTGGCTCGCGAAGTTTACCAGCACGTTTGGTGCCACTGAGTCGCCGAAGCACATGGCGCCAAAGACGCCAGCGACAATGTAAATGAGAGTGACCGCTGTCAGGGAGCACGCTGTGCATACACACATCCGCTTCACTGTTCGGTCCTTGAGTTCCTCGTAGATCCTTGGTGCTACCGGCTGGCAGCCGTAGCTGAACACAAAGGTAGTCAGTGCGCCAATCACCCCCGCGTCCCAGCGGGCCAGCGGCACATGCGAGGCGGTGTGCATTACGGCGTCGAGCCTTAAGTCTTGTGTGCCTTCTCTGCTCTGCTGCACAAAGCGCTCCACGAGGGCACCGGCGAGAAGGAGGGTGGAAACGGTGCCGATGATGGAGGCGTAGCGCAACGTCTGGATATTGCGAGCCAACGACAAGGGGAACATAACAAGGGCCCAGAACAGCACCAGGGCGGTGCGGCGATCGACCTTGTCGGACAGCCCAGTCGCTTCAAGGAGCGGAACAATAAGGTCACCCATCATCACTATATACATGACAGCCACACCCCAGCAGAAGACGACAATGATCGTGACCATCAACTTCTCCATTATAGGGCCGACGAGATCGACTGCGAGCTCCTCATATGTCATGAGCTTTGTCAAGGTGCTAACCTTCGTCAAGAGGAACACGCTGTAGATGCTAAGGCTGCAGACGAAAATGAGAGTGGTAGTGCCTATGATGGTCCCACAGTGCTGCATCGCATATGGCAACGCGAGCACACCGGCGCCACAAGTGGCAGAGGCGAGGTTGAACGCGCTTGAAACCAAACTACCGCCTTCAGCCATGTAGTAGCGATCGAATAATATTGGCGACAAAGCCATGAGACGTTGATCACGTCGCGTGTACACCGGCACACTGTGTGCCCGCCGCCTGTCGCCGCAGCTGGGGCGGTTCAACTCGGTGTTGTTGAGGGCGGCGTGCGAGTACGACGTGCGCAACGGAGCCCTGCGCGGTAGCATGGGGCTCGTCTCACTGAGGTTCGAGTCATGCCCACCCATCATCGCCGCACAGGTTGCTGTGTGTGTGTAGGTGAGCGGGTATATTAGAAAAATGAAAAAGGTAGGAAAAGAGAAGAGAAAGAGCAGAGAAGCAGGTATGGCAACAAGCGCACCGCACACTACACTGTTGGAGAAGAAAAAAGAGAAGTAGTGACGCGCAGATACTTAGGCCAAACACACAGAACTGCAGACTAAGAGAACAAATATTTAGCACTGAATCGCCACCACCTTGTACGCGTGCCAGAACGAACGCCTTCAACAACGCTCAAATTTGTGGTGAAGGTGAAGTGCTCGACCACGATGATGAGGGGAAAGAGACACGCAGATAAGATGAGAGAGAACAAAGACCGGCAGAATCAACAACAGAAGCGAACAGCACTAATCAAAAGAGAAAGGAACGCGAGAGACAGATCGAACAGAGCGAAAGGGAAGCGATGGTCTGCAAACGGCGCGCTTGGGGAAACGAAGTAAGAAAGGAGTTAAAGAAAAACCTCAAGCATGAAATGAATGCGCACACAGAGATACCTGCCCTCGAGAAACGCAACCAGAGTGCAATCCCCGGGTCGCGCGCTATATCTGAACGTGTGAAAAGGTGCCCGGGTCTATGGTGTGAGAAGAGGTGAAAGAAGGGAGAGGCTGACAGAAACGCATGCATCCACAGAGAAAAGGAGAGCTAAAAGAGAAGAGAGGAGTGGTATTCATTACAGAGCCCCGATACACCCTTTGGTCTTCAGCGCCCGCTGCAGCGTCTGAGTTTCCTACCCTTCTTTATGTTCGTGTTTGCGCGCACCTGCCTCGGCTCGTCTATGTTTTTACAATGATCGATCTCACTTTCTTCTCTCCAACAACGAATAACAGAGCAAAAGGCAGTGCAGCGAGCCAACCACGTGTATGGCGAGTGATGCCCAAGCAGCACTGGAGGTCGGGAAGAGAGGAAGGGGGCCAGTGAGAGGCGGAGTGATGCAGCTGGATGTTGGGTCGTTTACCCTTGCGCTGATTGTGACGCTGAGCCTGACGAACCGCCGAAACGTGTTTGCGCGTGGGAGTGGGGGGATGTCGGTGAGTGAGCGGGTGTGTGTACTGTGTAGATAACAAAAAGAGAGGTGACGGTCGCTGCCTCAAACATGCATCACTTGTATGCACGGCTTTGTCCTGTCTCAAGGGATACACCATAAGAGGAGAAAAAGGGGGAAGAAGGGGGCAGATGTCTGACAGGACAGGGTAATACTCACAGTAAAGAGACGCACGACGGTACGGAGCTCGGAAGCTTCAGTACGCGCGACGTGCACTCTGATCTCAGTCCACCGTTGTCCGTGTTAGCCTGTATCAGTGAGAAAGAAGAACAAAAGGCCCACAGTAGCAGCAGTCTGTGCGCAACGACATGGGCATCATGATCAGAAGATAGAAGGAGTTGACGTTTCCGAAGGAGCACCTTCTTTCCGTTCGCATCAGTGGTGCTTCACCCAGCTCAGCTCACTTCCTCGCTTTCTTTCACCATACCATCCCGCTTCCAACAGACAAAGACACGTGCCCCGCACCCGATACGCATGTAAGCATGCGCCCCTCCTACTGTGTTCGAGTATGCTGCCTTCGGGCATTCCTCGCTTATCAATGGCTGTCGCGCGGATTGAAGGCGGCGAAGATCGGGTAACAGAGAAGAAAAAAAAAAGCATAGCATGCGGCACAGGTAGGGGTGCAGTAAGCTGTGACATAGAGTGGTGATTCCCACCACCACCACCACCTACAAACGACGGAACTCGCACCAGCAGTGGCAACAGTAGCAGCAGCGATGGTACGAGAGAGAACAGAAGAAGCGTGCAAAGAAAAGAAAAACGCAAGAGTAAGGTGGATGCGCGCACCTTTAGTTACCTTCTACGACACACCTTCCTTCCAAGCACACAAGAAATGAGTGTAACAGCGCAGTAGACGCGGTCGCTTCGCCACCCTCGTCGCCAAGTAGCGTGTTCATCCTGCGCTCTCACATCCCAACATGACGTGAAGCAGTAAACGGCTCACGTGCGGTGCTGTCGCATTGCGTGTGCTTGCTTCGGCTGTGTGGCACCCGCCTGAGCGCCAATGTCCTTGAGGCGCACTCGAAGGTAGTCCAGTTGGATCTTCTCAGATACGCCAAGCTCGTTCCGTACCACTACCGTGGGGTCTTTCAACAGCAGCGTCCACTCGTCATCCACCAAGCGGTACACGGGAAAGGCGATATGGCTGTCGTCAAACGGCGCTCCACCTTCCTGCGGCGCTGCAGTGGACTTCCCAACGGCTCGCTCCTCAACATCTATCTTACCTCCGTCCTCCGCACCGGCAGGAACGTAAAGCTCTGAAGTAACCGAAGTCACCGCAGCGTAGCCACCTCCGCCCACGGAACTAGGTGGAGGGGTTTGCACGGAGATGTGCGACATGAGAGGCGCATCAGCAACTGCGGCCTGTACTGCCGCATTGAAAACGCGCCATATCGCCTCTTCTTGGCGCGGTGTCAGGGCAGGTTGAATCTCCGCCAGTGCAGCCGCGAGTGCCAGCCCTGCAATGCTCTCGCGATACATGAGTATCCTCCACAGCGTATGCCTTGATGGAGGAGGGCCGCAACGGTACCCCACGCAAGCGAGTTGAGAGTGAGGCCAACGACGAGGAGATATCCGTAACTCGAACACAATCCGGTGGAATATATGTGGGGTAGGGGGTGTACAGAGCGCGGAAGAGTGGGTGCAAGCGAAATGTGAGAGAGAGAGAATGGTGGGGACAAACAGCACACACTCTAGGGCAGATGATGCAGAAGAGGAATCAGGCATATGGCAGTCACTACCTGGGCAACTTCTGAGCTCGCCAGACCAGACAAGGCACACACGCGCGCACATACAGCAGGCATAACCAGCACCATTACTGACCATATTTTCAGATGAGCCGTTCTTTTTATCTTGAATGAGAAGGGTGAACAGACGACACATGCATCTTAATGCGTGGCCGTGCCGCTGATTCCGTACCTAAGCGCGCCACCCCTCGTTATAGAGGAGCAGGGGGAGTCCATGGCAACGATGGCGCAATGCCACTCAGCGAGTGACCAGAAACGGAGACAAGAGTACGAAGGGCCTTTTGTGGGTATGTGTGTGTGTGTGTGTACAACGGCACCATTTCGCAGTGTCTTCACCACTCTTGCTGCAAAGCCGAAGGTGAAAGAAACCAACGTGCAGCTCATATCGCTGTGTGTGTGGGGGGGGTCATTTCACTAAGTGTGCGGCTCGCGCAGTATGTGAGCAGGGTCGGCGAGGCGTGCCACACAGAGCAATACCCACAAAGGCATCAACGAGCACTGGTGTCGTGAGCAAAAGAGAGGCGAATTCGGAGAACGGGAAAGACACACGCACGCACAAGAGAGAGGAAAAGGGAAAACCAGCACAAATAAGGGAAGCGTTTTCTGTGAGGGAGCACCCACGTAGGCACGAACAAACATACGCACTTGTGCGGCCAGGACATCATTGCCCCTCTATCCCCCTCCCTCTCTCTTGACACCTCTCGCTTTGATACCAATACAGAGCCCTCCCTAAGGCGCACACGTTAAGATTGATGAAGAGCGCAGGCACATATATACACAACAGCGTACAAAGCACCGCAAAGAGGTACAGCTTACTGGGTGCTCTCCTTCGTGTGTGTGGGGGGGGGGGGTGAAGAATTCATCAAAGAGAAAGGCACGCCACAGTGCAAAAACAAAGAATGGCAAAAGAAAGACGGAGACAAGCCAGTAGGCGGTGGTGCCGTTTTACAGCTTCACCTCTCAGCCTTCCCCTCCTAACCAACTCTGGCAAAAAACGGATCCACCGCATCACTACATCGCGCTGCGCAAAGCGCTTCTCCCACGCACTACACTCCTTTTCCCCCCTACTCGTTTGAGTACGCTTCCACTCAGAATCGGTTGTCGTCTCGCGAGCACCTTTGTACGTGCGTCGGTGGGTGAATGGGGGCGTGCCTCGCTGGGCAAGCAACGAGTCGGAGAGGAAGGCGCCAATACGAACACCCTCACCACCACTGCTTGAGAAGATAAAGCAGCGAGAAAAAAGTACGACAAAACGATGCAGCGGTGACAGCACAGGTGGTCGAACGCAGCTGGATGCCGAGGTGGGCGATGAAGACATGCCAGTCTGCTCTGGCAAGCACCTGTGTGGAGATGAGTGAGAGGGTGTGCGTGGGGTCTCGTAGGACTCGACATCATAGTCCGGGACACCATCCCCTCCTTGCCTCTCCTATCCCTCATAAAGGACACACACCGATGATCATGCTCACATCCATGCACACACGTACACGCTCGAACACAGCCTACGGTATCCCTGCCTCGTACCTTAATGGAGAGAGGAGCAGAACGAGAGAGCAGTGGTGCTGGCATCACATGTATTCCTGTGCGCGCCGAGCCGCTCTCTCGCCAGTGCAAATCATCTCGCTACTTCGACATGGTGCGTGTGCACAAAGCTACCGTAAAGGGTGAAGAATTTAAAAAAGAGAGGCAGCAGCGGCACCGGCAGTGGTTGAAGCACAAAGACGGGAAAGCAAAAAAGCGCCCAGCAGCGCACTGCCTCGACTAGCCCCCCCCCCCACCCCACAGGCGGTGCTCTGCAGAGCGTGCCTTCGCCCCTCACTACACCACCCCTTCCCAATGCCCTCCCGCTAACGAGAACTTGAGGAGGGAAAGGTAATACCGTACACTTTGGTCAAAAACTGACTGCGTTCCTTCAGCGTCGCCTTTGTCTTCGGAAGCATCTCTGGTTTAGATTCCCACATCACAAGCGACGGGGTCGCCCGCGCCTCCTCCAGCATATTAGTCTGGGCCTCATTGTGCACATTCAACGACGCACACGCCCACAGGGCGTTCACCCGTACTACAGGATCCATTGCCACTCCCGGGCACGTCGCGAACAGCTGCGTGCACACATAGATGAGCTCATCGTTACGCTCCTGCACGGCAGCAAAGCTGCTGAGAATGATGGCAGCATCCGCCACGTCCACATACCCGCCCTGCCTGTGCAGCGCCACGAGACGAGACGCGAGAAGCGGAAAGAGCTCTGCGTCGAAGAGGTCAAAAGAGCTCAGCGCGTTCAACACGGTAGCTATCTCGTCCGCGCGAAAGTCAGCGGCTACCTTGCAGGCCCGCTCTGCCAAGGCGCCAAGCACGTCCTCGGAGGCAATATCGGCCTCGTAGTAGGCGTTGGTCACCTTCGCTATCGATGCGGCATCGAAGGTGTCGGCAAGGGCAGTTGTTCGGACGCCGAGGCTCTCCATGACTTCCGCTCTACCACGCCCGGCACGCACCACGCACGAAACCAGAGAAGCCATGAGAGGGGCTTGGAGTTCATTCAACTGCCCCAGCAGGCGCTGCTCGTAGGAGCTGAAGAGGTCCTCATCAATCTGGCGCAGCTCCGTAAACGCCTCGAGAATTGTCAGGCTGATGATCGGTGACGCCTCCGCCACCTTGCGGAGAGCGTGGTCCCGCAGGGTCAGCATGAGAGTGGGGTGGAGGAACTTGACACGCGACACAGCATAGGCAACGTTGGCGATGTGAGCAAGTGCCACACGAGGATCCTTGAGCACCGTGGCACCGTTGTCGCACAGGGCCTTGTACAGCCTAGGGTGGTGCACCCCTGATCGGCCGTAGGCGTTGATGACCACTGCTGTCGTCACGGCGTCCATCATCCCCGCCTTCTCGCACAGAAATGGAATGAAGGTGAACAGCACCTCGTGGAGGTTTCCGCTGCGCAGGACAAGACAGCTGTGGACAATACGGGCGAGCGACGCAACATCCATAGCCTGCTCGCCCTTAGCGGTCATGCTAGCCTCCAACACGGCAGTGTAAGGCTGACCTTTAGTCGCGTCGATGCGCAATTGTGAGGCAACGTAACATACTTTGCTCGCCAACGCAGGTGTGTAGGCTACCTTCAGGTCATCCAGCACCTCCACCTCGTAGAGCTGTCGCCCGTAGCGTAGCAGCTCTGTCCGTCGGTCCTGGGCCGTCTGCAACTGTTGTTGTACCTGCTCTATAGAAGCCACAAACGAGCTCGTGGTGAGGGTGCGGGCTACCGCAAAAGCGGCTGCGGGGCAGCAGGTGAGAAGACGACGCATAATCCTACAAAACGGTGCGGCGTCTGGGCGGTGCTGCAGCACTTTCCCGTTGGCTTGGCACCCAGCTGAAAACAAAAAACACAAGAAGATCCAAGTGCGTCAAAGCGCCGCGTTTGCCACGGGTAGAGTCGAAAAGCCCGCGAAAGGGGGAAAGGGAGGAAAAAAAGTGGTGCCCTCCAAGGAGGAGGTCTTCTGTGCTGTTCGGTGCAATGCTGAAAACTGAGACACGTAGGACTCGGAGGAGGGGGTGGTGGAACGGTGAGAGGGTGCTGTGCTAACTAGTCTCTCTTTGTCCTTCGTACGTGTTGACGGCGGCGAAGGAAAGCGATGGCTGTGTGTACGTACGAGCACGCTTGCATAGGGATCCAGAATGCTACAAGCTTCAATGATCGCTCTCAGGTAGGAGAGGGGCGCAGAAGCACGTGCGAAAGAATAGGAAAAAGGAGAAGGAGTTGTCCGCCAAATGTGCGGAGGGAAAGCGCAGCGCAAATCATAAAAAGGCCCCTCGAAGAATTGTCTTGCATACTAGGTGTGTGTGGGGGGAAGGGGGGGTAGCCAACGTGATCAAGGGGAGTTCAAACGAGAGCAAAGATGAGACAAGAGTGGGACACCGTGAAAATGGTGATAAACGCGAGTGAGCAACAGAAGAAGGGACTTTCCTCACGCATGCGCCACTCCCTTTCGCGACGCAATCGGCAAAAACACACGCGCTGCCCTACACTCGAGTCTACACGCGCGCGTTCCCCATCCCGCCCTTGTTTCACACAACTGACCTGCGCACGGCGCCATCAGTGAGGGCATCCCAAGGTACACCGCTTCACTGCCGCCGATGCTGTCTCACGCGTAGACCACCTTGACTGTCGGGGACGAAGGACACGGTTGCCGCTCTTCTTTGAGTTGTTGTTGTTTTTCAATGTTGCTCCTACATGCTCCGCGGAGAAATCTAGTACATTACACACATGCACGCACACGTGCAAACAGGCACGCGTGACGCTGCGAGCGCCCCAGAGGAGATGCGCCAACCAAACAGCAGCCGAATAAGAGGGTAAGAGGGCAGTCTGTACCTGGCAGGAATGATGGCGATGCCGACAAGCACACTGCGAAGAGGAGGAGACCCAAAAAAAAAAATGCAACTTCAGGGAGAAATGGAAGGGGGAAGAGCACCTCTAGTAATGATATGCGTGTGTGCGAAACCAAACGAAAAGGGAAAAAAAAACGAAGCAAGACAGTGCTGCACCAACGACGAAAAAGGCGAGAGAGACGGAGGGTGCAGAAAGGAAGAATAGGAGGGGGAGGGGGCCGGGGACAATGCCGGTCAGTCACGCACCAGTGAGTACGTGTGAGGGGCATTGAGCAGCACGCATGAAGTTAGTGCATGGGAAACACAGAGGCTACGAGAGAGTCCACAAAGTATGGCAGTGTGGCATGTACATGTGACACACTCCAGCGGGCCATCGCCTTGTTGGTAACTTGAAACAACAAAAAGAAGCGCCACGGCGATCAGCCCGCCGCCTCCCAGTACCGTCAGCGTCTCCTAGCTGCCACCCAGCTCAGAGCACCGCACGTCTTGATCTAAAGAAGACAACGTGAAAGGGAAAAAATGAAGTTGCAGAAGAGCGGAAGGGGAAAGCATGACCACTAGCGAACTCCCCTTGGAAGGTCCGCATTCCCTCCGGTGTCCTCTCGACTGTGGCGCTCCCTTCGCGCCTCACTTGCGCACCACTGGCAGGGTCCACGTACTCACGAGCATGGCAGAGCGTCGCCGAGTCTGTCGCCACAGTGCACTGAGAAGAGGAAAGGAGCTAGTAATGGAGAGGGAGAATGAAGAGAGAACAAACGGGGGCGGCATCCATCGTGAACAGCGCTGCCCAGGCCTCATTTCCTCCGCTAACAGAGCGCACAAGCATAAGTTACCCCACAGACCGTGCGAAATCGAACGAGAAACAGACCAATAATTGTAGTGGTACACGGCATCGTCATGGTGAACATCAACCCAATGACGGGCACACATAAAGCAAGCAAAGGGAGAGGGGACGGCAGCACACGAAAGGTGATGTGCCCCGCCGATGATTTCGTCCATTGACACGATGAGTAGCAGTAAGGATGAAGGAAAATCCAGCAGAGGATGGTGAAACAGCTCCTCACTAAGACACATCACCCCCCCCCAGTGGCCCAACATCTACAGAAGCCCCAAGTTCTTCATGTACATGCGAGACTCATAGCTCCCATAACCATCGCTAAGCGAGTCGTCGTTCGACGCAGGGGGCACACGCGTCTCCTCAGCATGCAGGCGAGTGGCTTGACCAGTCCCACCTGCGGGATCGGTGGCCGCGCTCAGGTCTCGATGGCTAGCGACAGCGCCACTGTGGGTGACCCTCACCTCCCGCGACCCCCCTGCAGCTGTAGTCTCCGTGTCGGCGCGCCCACGTCCATTGTCGTGGTTGCTGCTCGTTGTCATGCTGCTATTCTGCGCAGGCGGCAGCGTCCCCTCCCGGCCCGGCCTTGTCAGCAACGCCTCCGCCGTATTACTGGAGAAGGGAGTTGCGCGGCTGGCCGTGGTGGTAGACATTACGGTCGCAGCAGCAGCACGACTAAGGGGTTGACGCGTCGTCGGCTCTGGTGGCATCCGGCGGTACGGCGGGACAACGGCGTCAGCTGACGTGTACAAAGAGGACGATGCGTACGGAACGGCTACGGCGGTAGGTGGGCTGACAACGGGCGGCTGGCGACTCTGCTGCTGCTGCTGTGAGGATGGCGGCTGTTGGGTGTCGAGCGAGGTGAGCCCGCTGGAGAAGGATGTTTGCGCTGTGCCACTGGGGACAGACGCGTCCAGCCGGGACAGCTGCTTGAGGTCACCCCAGTTTGACCGCGAGGTGGAGGTGGGTAGCTTGCTCATGATGGTGGACGAGCTCAAGAGAGGGTTCGCACGACGACCCAACGCGCTCGTGTGCGAGGAGGTGCGGCTGTGAGCTGCCTCACCACTACCAGACTGCAGAGAGGTGTTGTGTGGGTCCCAGGGCTGTGCCATAGCGGATTCGAAGGAACGGGTAGTGCTCAGTACGGTGCTGCCACCGCCCGCCCCACCGGTCTGGTGCCTCGTCTGCTCAGATGGCGGGGTGCAGGCGCAGGAGCTTTCCAATACGCTCGACATCGGCGGCGCACTCGTGGCCACGTGCTGGTGAAGGCCTTGTCCGCGGTAGACACTCACTGGTGCAGAGCCCGGTTGCGGCCGAGGCGCGTCTCTCACGCTAAGCGCCGGAGAAGAAGAGTAGAGCTGTGCTCCTTGAAGTTGAGCCTCCACGGAACCCAAGCCCTCGGCTGCGGAGGCGCTGCGAGACGGTGGCAGTGCTGCGCTCACGGATAACGTGGAGGCACCGCCGCCGCCACTCGCGGTAAGGCTAGAGGTCACTCCGACAGCCGGGGCGGAGCGCGCGTGGCGGGAAAGCCGCTCGAGAGAGGCGATACGATAGCTCACCTGCTGCATCCACTCCGTCATGGTGTTCAACTGCACCTGTATGGCTTGCTGTTGGTGGTAGAGCAGCCGAAGCAACATCCGATCCTCCTTGGTAAACGCCTCATTCTCTGTAGGGGAGCTTTCCGCTGAATCGACTCGCGCGTCTCCGCCACCGCCGGCGATCCCGCCCTCTCCAATGCCTGAACTAAAGGTAGACTTGCCAGTATACGAAGAGAACATTCCGGGTGCGCTGCTAGCGGGCACGGAACCCACGTATGGGCGTGCCACTCTACGTATGGGGTACGCAGGCTCTAAGGCACTGCCCGCGCCTCCGGGAATCATCAATCGCCCTCCCACCTTTGATAGTGCAGCCGCACTTACGATGTTGTCGCCAACCGATCGAAGTGAAAGCACAAGGGGGGGAGGGGGGAAGAAACCACGTGTGTTCGTGGGGGAGAAGGAGGGGATGCGCAGGAACAGCAGAGATGCCAGAAAGCAAGCAAGGAAAAAAAAGGGCGGGCTTCGTTGCAGGGCGGGCACAGGACGAAGGTGGAGAGAGAAGACAGATACAGAGCTGTCGCGCTCGTGCACCCGGGCACACATGCACATACGAGAGCGAAAACGCTAGCAAACACCTCGATGTGCAAAAGGGCCTGTAGCTGTTCTCGTGTGGGTATATGTGTACGTCACGTGCGGGTCGGCAGTCGCTACACACCGCAGAAAGCAGAAAGGAGCGAGAGAGAAAGAAAGAAACAGAGAGAGGGGGGATGACACAAGAGAAGGCTTTAAAGATACAAGAGTTTACCGTACATGTACACGGAGGTGGCCAGAAAAGAAAAGATAAACAGGAAGAGAGGAAGGAAAAGAAAAGAAAGAGCAATAAGCGAATGAGCCTGTGTTTTGCGTTGTTCAATGGACGTAAGAAGGGAGCGGGGACGCTATGCTGCCTTCCTTCCTCTTGCAGATTCCTGTTGTAGTGCGCGATTTAAGTGTGTCGGTGTGAGTATATGCGAAAGGCGGCCAATGACGTCTTGGAGAGAGATGCGCGCAGGCAAAACGCGACCTGCTGCAACGCTGTCGCTTCGCTGGTGTCAGTGCCGTAGAGCGGGGAAATGCAACGTGGTGCATTCGAGTGCGCATTTTTGGTTCGAATGCGTTCCGACACACACACACACACACACACACACCGATGCAACACGCACCCATGCGTACACATATGCAGAGCACCACGTACGTGAATGCGTTGCGGAGTGGAGAGCGGAGAAAGACAAAACGAGCAAGAGAAGGGGTGTGGTCAGAAGAGCGGCACAGCTGGGGTTGGTGGTGAAGAGGGGGGGGAGTAAGAATAAAAGCGGTGACAGTAGCGCTTCGCACTCTGTGCTCGCCGGGTGCTGCCACGCATCAATTGCCTCTCGCGTCCGATGCCTTTTGACGTAAGAAAAGTCTCTTTAAACGGCGCCTTTGAAGTGTACGTGAGGCAAAGCGCAGCTGAGGCAACTGCCTGCCGTACCGCGACCTGCATTGTCATGTTTGGTGAATCGTCTGCCTTTTTTTTCTCTCTACCAGAGAGCCACGTATCAAGGGTTGGTAGTAGTTTCAAACAAGCACCAGCAACGCAGGGAAAGGGAACACACAATACAGAGAAAGAGTCACGCTCACGTGCGTAGAGGCCAATTGACTCAGAGATCTCAAAGCAACGCCTCGCCCACCTGCTTGAAGGAGGAAGCACGGAGAAGGCAGCAGAGTCAAAGGGAGAAACGCGGGATGAGTGCGAGCTGCAGAAAACAAAAGTGGCAACAGACGAAATGGCGTCGCCACTTTTTTTTGATTTTTTCATGACCCCTGGCCCACAAATACACCTAAGCAACGGGCATATACTGCGACACACCACACATACATACCCACTAGAGACATCAGACAGAACTGCATAGCCCGTCAAAGTAGCGAGAGCGTAAGGCATGACCGCAAAGGCCTTACCTCCTCCGCCGCCTACGCAGCAAAAAAAAAACGTGCGACGCTCGATAAAACCAATCGACCTCAGGGACTGCCACTTTCCTCCTCCTGACATCCCGCCTCCTCAGACGCGAATCCCCTATTTCCTCTACGAGGGCAACGACTGAATGAAATCCTTGCTGCTCAGCATCGACGTCGTGATGAGGGAGACATGAGCCTCAATCTTAGCGGTGTGCGGCTCCGTCGATGTTCCCGTGAGGCCGTCGCTGCCGAGCTTACGCGTCACCTGCTTGCCGAAGTTCATTAGCGCCTCCTGGTTGTTGTCTACGTTGCCTTCGTTGATCTGCGCCAGCAGCATCGCCTCAGAAAAAGTGTAACCACCGACGTACACAACGATAATGTCTTTGGCGCGCACAAATGCGGCCTGGTCAATGGGGATAGGACACCCCAGCACATCCCTCACTGGATACTTGTCCACCGACAGTGTACCGTTGTAGACTCGGTTGATTAGCTTTTTGACTAGCGGTACGTGCTGCGTGAGCACGTTCTGTACGTCCTTTCCGAACTGGCCAACCGCCTTCGCGACCGCCTTAAACATGTGCCCTGTGGAAGACCGGAAGATCTCGTGGCACCGCTGGTCCTGCCCAGCATACTCGATGAGGCGGTCAATCAACTGGACCCTCTCCTGTGGGCATTGGCGCTGCAGGAGCTCCTGCTTCAGCTGCATGATGATGTTGCCGGCCGCCTTCTCGTAGTGCAGCTGGTACAGCATCACAATGCGCAGCGCGTCGTCGACATCTGTTTTGGGATCTTGTACCACCTCCAGCACGAGGCGGCTGTGCTCCGTCACATTGTTGTTGGAAATGATGTCCTGCTCGAGTACGGAGAGCCGCGTGAGGTTGCGTCCATTGATCTCAGCGACCAGCTCGCTCGTGATGGCGCAGTGTCGGGTCACCTGTGCCGACTGCTTGCGAGCTTCAGGGAAGCGGTTCATGAAATTTCGAATTTCATCCAAGGAAACGGTGTTGCGGTCGAATTTGTTCATCTCCTTGTACGTCTTTACCATCTCACTCACTGCCACACAAACCTGGCCCCAGTCACTGTAGCGGTGCTTTCCAAAAAAGGCGTCCGTCTGCGGTGTGACGACGTGCACGCGGTCCTCCGGCTTCGCATCTGGGTCGTCGATGGCGACTTCGTTGCCGCGCTGAAAGCCAATCAGCTCGTGAATCATTGCCTCGTACGTCCATGGCATCAACAGCGGAGTAATGGGGTCATCCTTGCGGTCCAATATCACCAGCACGCTCTCGGTGGCCTTGAGGTCTGGAAATGTGGCATGGACGCTCTTCATGCGAGCCGCTACCTCCACCGCGAGCTTCTCGGAAGCCTTGCTGCCCTCGCGGTGCCGAATGATCGGCCGGCGATTCGTCGACAGCAGCATGCTTATGATGCCCTCCGACATGCGCTCAAGCGAGTTGGGGTCCCACTGACTGTACGTGATGGGGTTCATGGCCAAGCTTGGGCCTTTGGACAGCGGCGACGGCTTCAGCTGCATCAGACACACCCACTCCGTTACAGGAATGGAGCTGATGTACAGCTCCCCAACGTGCGACACGAGATTAAGCACATCAGCATTCGCCAAGGACTGCACCAGCGTGGAGTCCAGCATGTAGGTAAAGTAAATATCATAGGAAGCGAAGTTGCCCTCTGCCAGCTCCTGATACACAGATGCCAACGATGCCGCCGAGGGGCGGCACACAATCACGCAGGAAAAGTGCTTCATAGGATAGCGCTCCTGGTTCGCCAGCATGTCAACTAGCACGACATTGTGCTGCAGAAGCTGGTGCTGAGAGTAGGCAACGGAAAGGATTTCACGAGCCGCATCATCGCACAGGAGCACCTTGAGGCCCTCTGTGGAGCCAAACGCCGTGTTTAAGTAGTGCCAAGCCTGCTCCAGGCAGTTGCGACGTCCGCGGTTCCCCTTCGAGGCGGACGATGCGAGCATGGTGCTGCCGTATCGCACTAGGGGTGAAGAAATGAGAAACACCCACGGCGTTCATCCACGGGAAGGGAGTACCGTGCGCCCCACGCGACACGAAGAAAAGAGCCGGGCAAGGGCAACCGCGGAGGTGCCACTTTGTCGACCACGCAACACCCACGCAAAGGGCCACAGCAAACAAGACGAGGGACGCAGCAAAGAAGACCCGAACAAAGGAAAAAGAAACGCGGTGGGGAGAACAAACTGATGGGAAATCCAAGTGACCACAGTGCACCGCGACCGGCACGGTAGCAGGGACTATAAGAGTAGATCAAAGAAAGACAGGGAAGCGATACGGGCAATCGGAGGTTGGAGTTGTGCCAAAGTCTAGACCAAAACGCCGAGCAACAGGGTGATTTCGTGCCGCAAGTTACTCCTCGAAGCGCCTGCCCTTACCTTCCCTACATATTCGGGCAGGTTGCGTGTGCACCACGGGTGAAAGGCACAGGCTAGAGTAATAAATAGGGAGGGGATGAGGTGCTTGCGTGTAGTAGAAACGGTGTGTTCACGGAGAGGAAGACACGCCACAAGGAAGGTTAGGATAGGGGGGTGGGGGTGTGGGCACAATCCGCTGCGACTGCTCTATAACTTTCGATAGAGAGAGGAGGAATGGTCCCTCAATAACTGTGTATCATGGCACGTCGAATACTGGGTACGGCGCATCGAGTACCGAGCGTCTACCCACCACTCAATCCAGGCTGCGATAGCACATATAGATCAGTTGACGTGGATCGTTTGCTTTTATATCGTGTTAAGATGTTCTTGTCACCCAGCTAGGGCGACGTCCACACAAACACACACGCGCACACATATAGGGGATTTAGAACAGAATACGATACTGTACAAGTGCTCTGGGGCACACACACACACAGTGGTCACGAAGGAACTGCGATCGCCCTGCTTTACGTTGACGCCTTCGCCATCCCCTCGACACGGGCAAGCTTGTGCGCCAGCTCGCCATACTCATCACTCGCCGCCGGGGGCGTCGCTGCACGCTTTAGCACGGGCACCGACTTCGCAGCGAACAGCTCCATCGTTTGCGCACACGAGTCTATCAACGCCCTCTCCTCTACACTCAAGCGGAAGAACTCGTAGCAGTCGGCGTAGCTGCGTAGGTCAAGCTGTACCACCTTCATGAGCGGTTTTAGTACCTTCACCACCGGAAATGCGCGTGTGAGGTGGTATTTGAAGTTGTGGAAGAGGGTGCGGTAGCGCACTGAGTAGAAAAAAAGTTCCTTCATTATGGACATGGCGTACTCCTTGGCGTCCTCCGCCAACTGTGCCTCGCCCTCGTCAGCAGCGGAGGACGTCGGAAGCTCGCGGCCTTCCCGGTGAAAGCACCGCGCGTCCTCCAGGGCGGCGCGAGCAATCATCGCTCCGTCGAATCCGTACAGAGCACACTTTGCCTCTCCGTCTTGTCGCGACAGGATGGAACCGTTCAGAACAAAGCAGATACCCTCAAAGGCGGTGTCGGATCTGCAAGTCCGCACCACCTCTGCCGCACGGCTGTACAGTGGAGCCTGCTCAGACCGCTGGTTGGGGGTGCGGGCATGAACGGTGATGGCGTGCAGGACAGGACTCGTCGGCGTGTGGTGCGCCGCCGTCAGCATCCCTCGCAGCATCTCCACAGTGTCCTCCGTAGTCTCCTTAAGACGTGTCTTGAGGCTCACAGCGACACGCCTGCCGCCCCGGGCCTCCACACTTGCGTTGCTGTTCACAGCGTCATGCACGGCCTGCACAATCGCCCCGCCCACCTCCGGCCGCTTCATCAGCGCAGCGCCGAAGCCGTTCTGCACACTAAACTTCTTTGGGCACCCCATGTTGACGTCGATGCCGTCAATGTCATCGCTGCACACAAGTGCCGCAGCCGCACCAAGCTCAGCGTCTGCGACGCCAAGTTGCAGCACAATGCGAGGGGAAGTGATGCACTCTGCCTTGGGCCCGGCGTAGGTGGTGGCGCCACGCATAGGTATGCTCAGTACAACAGAACGCTTGTAGGTGTTTTTGAAAGCGTCGTAGGAAACATATTCGGCCATTGGCGTGTCTACTGTGGGGTAGTGCACCACCTCGCGCCGGCACGTCGCAAGCTTGGCGGCCACCACCTCCTCTGTGAAGACGACATCAGCACCGTGAGCGCCGCACAGGGCGCGAAAGCCAGGGCTGCACACGCGCACCATCGGCGCCAGTATCGCCTTTTGGTAGAACATTGACTCCTCCACCCTCATCACTGCAGCGAGTGCGTGCGAGAGGGACGCGGTGGCGTGGATATCCAATTTGGCATGTAAAACTACCCGTCCCTCCAGTAAACAGCTGCACGTCAGCACGGGCGTACGTATGATACGTGTTTTGCTTGGATAACTAATAAGAGAGGCAGACGCGCCGCACGTCAAATAAGGAGAGCGGCGTAGGCAATGGGGGGGGGGGGGGGCAACAAGGAACGCGCCGTGCAAAAGAAAAACAATACGCCAAAAATGGAAGCGGGAGGAAGAGAGACTTGAATTGACATCACCAGAAGACGATGGGCGTGACAGTCTTTATTGAGCCCCACAGAAGCGAAGAAGCGTATGCTGTTTGGCCCTCAACACCAAGAGGAGCTTGCGAGAGACACAGTAATTTTTACAACCCAGCTGCCAGGGAAGGAAAGACACACACACACACACGCGCGCGCTCTGTTGCCACAACAACCTGTCACAAGAACAATAGCCACGACAGATGTGGGGTGCACTCTGCAATGGAGGAGCTGAGCGCACCACTATGCTTAGCGGCGCACTTCGCGTTGTTGATGTAAAGCATATATATGCTTCTTACGAGTTTGTTTGCCTTCGGTTTGAATGGAAAAGGAAGGAAATACAGAAGAAAAAGAAACACAGCGAGGACGCGGATTAAAGGAAAACAACGTGCGTCCCTTTTTCTTTCCTTTTTTTGAGGTGCTAAATGAGAAAGGAGAGGGTGCGAGTGCTGCGGCTGTGGAGGATTATGGTGAGAATCATGTGGGCAAAAGTCTCGAAATCCCCTCAGGAGGCGTAGGAAGACACACAGCGACAGCCGACAATCACACTCAGACATGCGTAGGGGAAGGGAGAGGGACATAGATAATTGCTAGCGAAGGTATTAAACAAGGAATATATATATATACATATATATATGTGTGTGTGTATGGGTGTGGGTGTGGGTGTCCACACATCAAAGACGCCAACGAAAACAAAGGACTACACGAGAAAAAGCAAAGATGCGGATTTGGTGCCAAAGAAACAAAGTGGCACGGACGGAAAGCGCAAAAAATCACGACCAGAGAAGAGAGGAACGTATGCAGAAACTCGAGTGTATAGAAGGGGAGCTAATTGGGGAAAGCAGACAAAGAAAGAAGTGGCGGAAGAAAATCCTTACAACGCCAGAGCTGCATTATACGCGTCGAACATCCCCTCGCATCCCCCACCCCTCTCCCCTTGGCTCTTTCTCTTTCCGTACCCTTGTTTTTTTTTTCTCATTCTATGTCCCTCCATACACGTTTGGCCACCTGCTACTACTTCAACCAGCAACGGGGATCAGCAATGTGCTCCTCTCGCTTGCCTCCTTCCGTCCTCACATTCATTCCTGCTTCAAAGCCAGGCCAACAACAAACAAAAAAAAAACGACAACAGCAATAGAGAAAAAGCAACATGGTAGCCTGACGTCCATCGCTTTCGTCCGCGGCTCTTCATCACAGTCGTCGCCACCGGTTGTTGTTGCTGCTGCTGCATCCCTAATTGCCTACCAACACCGCGCGCAAAGAAAGTGGAGAGAAAGACGTGAATAGAAAAGAGAGAAAGGAGGTGGCGCACTTGCACATGCACATCGCACGAGCAATACCACAATACGCAACATACACACACACAGAGAGAGAGAGAGAGACATACACCCATACAATAAAATAGACAAGGAGAGCAGGTGTAAAAGTGGAGTGCTTCACTCAGCATTGAGGTAGACGCCAAACTCGTGGAAGTCGCGGTCGAACTCGGCTTCGATCTCGGCGAACGTGTAGGCCGGACCCTCATCTGCGGCCGGCTCATCAGTCCAGTCTGGGTGCATCACCAGCCAAGGGCGGTTGTGTACGTAGAACCACTGCTGGCACATGGGACACTTGGTCTTGCTGTAACCCTTCATCATCATATAGTAGTTAGATTGTGGCACGTGCGGAGCACAGTTACCGAAGCACAGTACAATCTGCTGATCACCTGGGTTGCCAGTCCCCTCCACACGGATGGGGCGCTCCTCACTACCGATCGGGGGCTCGTACAGATGGTTCACTGCCACATACGGCCGGTCGTTCCACTCCTCGCGATCGTGCTCCTCCAGCATGAGGGTGTCATCGGCTTCAAACAGGTGCCACGCGCGCGCTGGCTCCTGCCAGTACAGGCGACCAACACCGGTTACCACATCATCGTACACCGGAAGAGACTGGTCCATAAGCTTGCTCATAATGGGGTTCTTGCGCCAGCTGTCCGGAGGCTGTTGGAGCTCGTTCAGGTTGTGGGGCTGCACCGGGTACGACTTGTCCTGGTACGGCATGGGGCCATGCGAGCTACCACCGCTCAACAGAGCGTGCGATGCCGCGAAGCGGAAGAGCTGCGTCTTGCGAAGCATCAGGAGAGAGAGAGAGAAGGCGGAGGGGGTCGCACTCACAGTTCCTTAGTTTGCTACTGAAGTTTCGCGTTATCTGTAGAATCGAGAAAAACGTGGTATGTGGTATGCGCCAGTGTGTATGGATGTGGGTGTATTGCACACCTGTGTGACACACAGGGGAATTGTAATGGATTTGCCAGAGTAGGGAGAAGCAGCAGAGGGGACGGTAACGCTGTCGACTCTCAAGAGAAAATGTTTTCAGAGGAAAGAAGAGAGACCTTCTCAGTGCCGGACTGGAGGTCACGCACATTCACCGCAAGATGCAGTGAGAAAGAGATGAGCAGCTCCACTCCCCTTCACTCGGCATCCGCTTGTGCAGGATAGTGCAAACATCACAGAGACGAAAAGATGTCTCGAAGATGCTACTTAGGGCATTCATCCTTGTTGGATAGGCTCCATCATTCACAGCAGACGGCAGTGCTGTTGGTGAGAACGTTTTGTTGCTGTGCCGTCCAAAGCATCGCTCCACTATCACCAGAGTAGAGACACGCAGCGGCACCCCACCTTGAGCTAAGAAGTCAGAGTGTGAAGCAGAAGCCGGCAAAAGAAAACATAGTGGAGCTGCATGGGAATGAAAGGGAAGAAGAAGAGAAAGGAACAGAGACAAGCACGGAAAGAAAAGGTGTCAACCATCACTGTTACGTGGACAGAGCTCGAGAACAAGAGAGAGAGAGAGAGAGCAGTAGCCTTTGAAGATCTCGGAGAAGATCAGATAGATTATACGAGGGGGCATTATGCTGAGAAAGAAAGAATCATTGTGCCGACGTTCTCCATCTTGTTATAACTGTCAGTTCTGCTGTGCACCGCTTACACCTTAATCCTCCTTTACACTTTTTCGCGTCAAGTCATGTTGCTTTCACCTTTGCGTGTGTGGGTGTGTGTATGTGTGTATATATATATATATATATATGAAGATGAGATCATGTGTTTTTTTTCCTTCTACTTTACATGACTATAATGTCACTGTGAGCGCATGCACGTGCTTTGTAAAACGGTGCGTGCAAGAGAAAAACGCACAAGAAAGAGAGAGAGAGATGAAACTCACAAAATGATCCTGCACATCGCGCAATTCGTTTCGATGAAAGAGATGCGCTCGAATATGGAGAGGACGGAAAAAAAAAAGAAAAGCAAACCATGAAAAAACGCACCATGATAAGCCAAGAAGCAGCCATGCACACACAAACGCACAGACACATGCACCCCTTTCATCTACACCCGCGCACAAGCGCACACACACAAGCAAGAGAAGCTAACGCCAAAACGCTGCAGGTTGGTGGGCAGCTGGAGGGAAAGGAAATGAAAGACAAACAGCGATGAGCAGAGGGAGGCGGCCTTCCCCTCGTCCACCCCCTTCCATCCAGTTGAGAAGGAAGAACACGACTATCATTAAAGCAGATACATATACACGTCTATAGCAATGACCTCGTCATTAAGACCTGTATGACAACGAGTCAGTGTGGTTCCTCAGATCACTGGCCGTCAGCACGGGCACTCTTCCACCCACACCTCTGATACGCTCAAGAAAACACGAAGAGAGTGGGAGGGAAGCACTCGAGCATATGCGCGATTGTAAAATAAAAATACAACAAGGAATGGGGATAGAACAGGGGGAGACGCATTCAAGAAAATGTTAAAGCGCCAATGTCGCGTTCCTTCCTTGACAAAGCGTCCCTCTCCTGTTATCGCCCACATGCTCTTCTGGCTAATACATTGAATGAACGAGGGACTGAGACAAGGGCAGAGGTATGTGTGTGCACCTCACAATAGGAAAGAGGCGGAGTGAGGCCGGCACACACGCACACTGACAGAAGTGGTTAGGCTCTACCCATGGCCTGCAGCATGCCTAGGCTTGTCGTGTTGTCGTTTGCAACGCGGCCGCCACCACCACCACCTACGCCGCCACGACTATTGAACCGGTCGACGCTGCCGCCAAAGCTGCCTCGTCCAAGAGGCGGAGTTGGACGCCCAGCAGGATGACCCGTTCTCCGCGCAGGGATGCCACCACCCACCTTGGCCTTCACTGCACGCCCGCCAGTTGCGATGTTCTGATTGCGCGCATCATTTTGCTTCGCCATAAGAGGTGGAACTCGTTTAGTAGAAATCGAGCCCCGCACTGACATCCCAGCCCCACCTCCGTAGCCGGAGGATGGCATGTCGAAGGGAGCGCCACGTGCAGACCCCCTCAGTGTGCCGTAAGGTGCAGTGCCCCACATGTTCCGTGCCTCTGCATCGGCTCGTTTGGCGCTGCGGATGGCCGCAATGAACTCCTCATGCTGTTGCCGCCAATTCGTCCGTGGGGCAGGGGCAGGGGTATATCGGCTTGTAGTGTTCGTCATGCCCAGTTTCTTCTTTCGAACCTCCCTGACCGCACTCGGGGCGCCGAAGGCACCACCAGCGTAGGCGTCGTCCCCTTCGCCGCTGACGCGCCGCTGCTTGCTGCTGTCAAAGACCTTGCGCTTTCGGTCGCCTTTGCAGATGCTCTCGTGGTAGGCTACGCGGTCAAAATTGAAGGTACGACCGCACTTGGAGCATGGGTGCAGATTCATGTTCGACGGTTCGACGCTCTCGGGTGGCATACTCTGCATCTGCAGGGATCGGGCAGCTGAGATGCCAGCGCCGCGGGGTTGGCTGGTGATGGCGATGACAGAGGATTCGGTGTTGCTTGCCTTGGCAGCCGCTTTGCCGCGTAGCGGTGGCATGATTGGTCGCGGCCCTTGCGGATTCAGTTGCCACCGCTTGATTGCTTTCTCATAGCACTGTGGAATGTGAATGTTGATTGAGGCAGAACCGAAGCCCCTGCCACACAGTTGGCACGTAATGAACTGTGGACGGGGCATCCTGACGTGCTCCTTGAGCGCTGGGTCGGTTGGATTTTTTCTCTCGTGATTTTCGTTGCCTTTGCACGTCAGCAGGGCACTCTATTCGTAAAAGAGAAGGAGCACGAATGTCGGAGAGACATCGGCGTGAAGAAGTACGGGGAGAAGAGAGGGCAGCAAGAAGAGCGAAGAGAGGAATCAGTGTAAGTGTTCTGCGTGATACGGACAGTGAGCCTCTCATTGGAGTTCACAGGTGGTGCATTTTCTTTGGGTCACAGCTGCACACGTCCCCATTGATCCAATGGCGCTCGGATAGCGACTCGAGCGTATTCGATGTCCGCCCACGCGCGCGAATCGAAAAAAAGAAGTCTGTCTATGTTCCACAGTGCTGTGTGCACTGTGCAGCTCAGCAGCGCATCACAGAGGAGAAAAAAAAAACAGACGCTTCTCCGACTCATACATCTCTCTCTCTATGTCTATATAGACATAGGCATATATGTATGTATGGGTATATATTCGTGTGAGGTCTAGAGTAGTACAGAGGCCGTCACACTTCAACGGCCTTCACAAAAGAAAAAAAGAACAACACTCCTCTCGAGCGCGCCCTTCACCTCATGAGAGACTGCCTCGGGGTGTTTCTTCTCCTTTTCTTTTTACGACTGTCTTCATGCCCATACTCTACTCTCTTGCGTCTGTGCAAGTGTGGGTGTCCTCCTGTCCTCTGCATCTCGTGTCCTCCATAACTACGTCAAAGGGGGTGGGGGGGGGGGAGATGGAGGAAGAAGGAAAAAGGGTAGAGAACGGGAAAGGGAGGTTGGTGGTGCATGTCATGTGCACAGACAGCAGGGGCATCACAATCGCAGAGAGAATGGGGGAGCGGAAAGTAAGACAGAAAAAGTCGACACAAAGGCCGTTATGTACAAGAGTAAACCACACTAACGCCCACGCATCCAAGAAGGTCATCAGTGTCCATGAGCACACAAACACAACGCGCCGCATTTGCAGGTGAACAGGGTAGTTGGTAATGAGCTGACACAGATTAGTAACGTTTAAAGATACAAGGAGGAGAGAGGCAAGAAGACTGAAAGAGATAAACGCGAGTCAGTCACGCAGAGTCCACGAGTAGTACTCCTCTTGTAAAAGCACAAACAACACAAGAGAGGAGAAACATCCCCTTCTCGCACATCCACAGCAGCAGGACAAGAGACATCGCGCAGGAGAGGCTGGGGTTATCAGGTTTTTATTTTCCAGTTCTGACACCGAAACAATCGTGTGCAACACCCCCCACTGCAGGAAAAGGGGAAAGACACGATCCCAGCGTCTATAACAACGCCTTAGTACGTCCTCATTGACCTCGTCGCCTCGCTGCGGTTCGCTCAAAAGAAGCCTGGACCGCCGCGGGGGCGACGGCGGCCATTGCCAGAGCCTCCAAAGGTGCCTGAGAAGCCTCCTGTCTGGAAACCACCGCCACCAAACATCATGTTCATCACGGTGACAATATCCTCCTGGTTCGAACCGCCACCAAAGCCGCTTGGCATACTGGACCCCTCCACGTCATTGTCCATCTGACCTGAGTCATACATGCGCTTCTTCTTCGGGTCAGAGAGCACACCAAAGGCCTCACCAATCTCTTTGAACTGCATCTCGGCGTGCAACTTCTCCTCCTCACTTGCATGCGCCCACTTGTCCGGGTGCCACTGCAAGCACGCTTTCTTGTAGGCCCGCTTGATGGCATCTGGGTTGGCCTCGTGTCGGGATAGGCCAAGAATTTTGTAGTAGTTCTTGCGCTTAGCACGCTTGGCGCGCGCCTTGAGCTGGCGCAGCTCCGCTTCGAACTTGCCATCCTCCTCGGCAGCCTGCTGCATGTCACGCACCGCTTCATCGAAGTTTTCTAGGTGCTCTTGAATGCGACTTCGGCGAGCGTAGATTTTCGCTGAAGTAGCACCGTTGTTGATGGCGTAGTCGCAGTCGAGGAGAGCACCCTTGTAGTCGTTCAAGTCCATCTTCGCAGCCGCCCGGTTACTGCGCAGTGTAGCATTCATGCGGGCGTTGGTGAGGTCGCATTCAACTGCCTGCGTATACTCCATCACGGCCTCCTTGGCGTTCTTGTTCTTGAAAGCGGCATTGCCAGCGTCTTTGTGTGACTCGATAGAACGGATGCGCTTGAGCAAGACACGTGCCTTGGTGTTGTCAGGGTCCATCTGTAGTGTCTCCCGCAAAATATTCTGCGCGCTGGCGAAGCCCTCCTGGCCACGGTAGTAGAGCACCAGTGCACGCAGATAGAGGTAGTAAGGGTCGGAGTTGTGTGTGTACGCAAAAGGGGAGAGAACCTTAGATGCCCCATCCGGCGACGAAGACGCGTGCGCCTCTGCATAGAGAAACGCCAGCGTCGTGGAGCCGGGAAAGTCGCGGTACGGCCCGGCGAGTGCTCGGCCGGCTTCTGCAAAGAAGCCGTTCTCTATCAACTGCCGCCCCCGCAGCACAACCATGCCGGCCTGCTCCGCACTAGTCACCAACTCCCTGAGGTGCTTGACATCCTGTGGCGTGGACTTTAGCGACGTTGACACAGCTATCAACCCCGCCTTCAGCGCCTCCGAGGCGCGGTCAAACAGGCCTAGATTACACAACGCGCTGTGCAGCCGCGAGTACGCCTTGGCAAATGTGTTATCCATCGCCACTGCCTTCTCTGCGTCGTCAGCGGCTTCCTGGTACTGACCCCTCTTCAAGTATGCCGCACTGCGGTTGGAGTAGAGCACCGGTTCATCTGGATAGGCCTCGATGGCGGCACTATAGTACTGAATCGCCTCCGAGAAAGCGTTCGACTTGAATGCCTGATTGCCTTGCTCTTTCAGGGCCTCCCAGTTGCCCTTGCCGCTAGAGCCTGTGGCAGACGTTTCGTCCTGCGTCATGGCGATGCGAAAAGCAAACGCGCACGTAGAAATGGAAAAAGGAAAGAGGGAAAGGAAAAACGTGCCGCAACAACAACAGCAGCCGCAAGACAATACACGCGCAGATGGGGGAGGGAGGATGAAAGAGAAACGCAAGACGATGGAGATGATACGAGCACGGGAGAGAGAAGGGGGGTTACCACAGAAAGGAGAAGCCACAGAGAGGCTAACAACAACAAAAACAAAAGGAAAAGCAAAGAACACAAGTGGAGACGCACGAGAGTATAACACAATGGAAAGTGGGGAAGATCGAACACCAAAAAGAAGAAAGGGGATGGGAGATAGAAAGTAGATGTTATGCAAACGCTTTGCAGCTTTCCGATGGTCGTGGTTGCTCAAGGAGACACGCCCCCAAAAAAGGAGCTAACGAAGCCCTAGTGTATTGCTATGTTCTTCGTTCCGGTGATATGAGAGATGAGAACGCAGTGAGGTAGAGCGCAAGGTAGTCAGAGAGAAGAGGGGTGTAAAAAGAGAAAGGACAATGAAAAGAAGAGAGGCAGAGTAGGGAAAGAAGTGGTAGAAGAGTCTGTCGGGGTTCTTTCTCGCAACCTCTACGCCTGTGCAAGTGAAGTATGCTGATTCACCGTGGCAGGTCACTTGGCGCCACATGCACCGAGAGGGGTGTGCTTGGCGCGCAAGGAAAATGCAAAAGCATCTCTTATACGCACACGATTCATGGTGTAGCTGCCACCACCACGGGTGTATGTTTACATCAGTTCAAGCATGCTGACCCTTGGGTAACCCTTTTGCCTTCGCTTTACTAAAATGCAGCGCTTTCCATACGACTCCACAATGATGGCAATAGGCATTTCGGAAATGCACACACGCACGGAAGAAACAAGAGCGAGAGTGATATACAACCAAGACAAAGAAACTCAGTGAGTAAGGCGGCAATAAAAACAGAAGCAAATTCGAAAGGAAGCGGCAGAGAAAAAGAGCATACGAGACTGAACGAAGGGAGGTCAATAAGAGGGGAATGTACATTGCTGTGGTGATTCACACATACGCACAGGTAAGCTAAGGTAAGAGACACAGACAAAGACTGAGACATGAAGACATACAACGATAGGCAAAGAAATCTAAGGGAAAACAACACAGGAAATCATAGTAACGGCTCCTTTTGTTGTTGCTGTTTTCGCTAATGGAACGAAAAAAAGAACAGCACGAGACAAGAAAAGGGAGCACAATGAGAGAAAAATAAAACGAGAGAAGCGCCAACACACAGGAGACAACAGTAGCAGATGGGCACTTCTCAACTCATGCTTTCCGTCTTCGGCATTCCTGACTTGCTAAGGGAGGTACATCCAAACATCGATACAGACGCAGCGGAGGGAGACAAGAGGCGACGATGAGCGGAGTTATATCCGAGCAATACATCGCACATGGCAAAACAACGCCGTCGTCAAAAATGTGGGTGATCAAAGCAGAAAAAAAGGGGGGAGGGGAAGAGGGAAAGAGCGATCTTTTGAAATGGATTCTAGCGCACTGCTGGTACGTTCCTTTTTTTGGTTGTTTTTTGGGGTGATGGTTGCTTGCGCTTTTCGTTCCGCTCGCCCGCTTCACCAAAACCTCAATATGGAGTCGCCAGAAAGGACGTCGTGGAGGGACACGCGAGGAAAAGAGCAACAAAGGCGTATGGACTGCGCGAGAGTTTCGTCACTGCCTGGGACAAGCGGCCCGTCAATCTGTTCCTCCTCTGTTGAGCTAAGCGGAACGTAAGTGTCTCACCCTCCGATGTTACCTTTCCTCTCTACCCCGCCTGGTTCGTCAGCCTGCATGCTAGCTCGAAGAAAAACGGCGAGAAATATTCACCGCTTTTTTCGGTGCCAACTCCCAAAATTTCGCCTGCACAGACGCGCACACGTCGACAGACTACACAGCAAAGGTTTAAGGAGGAAAAAAGGCTAGCTTGATATCGTTAGCGTCTGTGTGATCCTTGTAGTAAAGTCGCCTTATTTCCTGAGGTATGTGCGGGGAAATGGCCTTACCACACGAACACGCCACCTCTCTAGTGCCGTCAGCACTCCGGACACGCCCCCCCCACACACACACACACACTTGCCCACCACCACACACAGAGAAAAAAAAAGAGAGCGAAGGCACACAAATGCGTCAATCCATCGGTCCCTCGCCAGCAAGCCAACAAAATGAAGCAAAAAAAAAAAGATATCAACCAGTGCAAAGAAAAAAAAATAATAATAATAGCCAACACACAGCGATGCGTAAACAGCAGAGGAAGGAGAAACAAGGAAACATAAAAACAATAAGAAGCTAAATTAGAGGTGTTTAACCGCGGAAAACAATCAGAAAGAGGGTGGGGGGAAGAGGATAAAACATATTAACTTACACCAGAGCGTCGAAAGGGGGGAAGAGAAACAGATAAATGCAAGTGTGGCTTCTGTCTGACTGCTTCGTCCACAACACAAGAAAAAGGGTTGAGATGCAGCGGAAACTCTTGCATCCTTGATGTGCGTATCTCTACGTACGTTTTCTTCTTTAAAGCCTCGATGGCGCCACTGTCCTGATCATCGTCCATACACTGTGACCTCCCCTTTTCAAATCCTCAACCTCAGTCCTCTCCCACTTCACCACCTTTGCAACCCCTTGGAGCAACAACGAAAGCCTCACCGCAGCAATGCCCTGCACTCTCCATGCAGAAGCTCGTAAAAGCGCCACGCCTCTTTCATTTCGGTCTAAGATCCATTATTCGGACGACATGTCCAGCACAGCCGCCCCCTGGAACATGTTCAATAACCGCAGCAAGAAAACGAGGAAAAAGATACTTTTGCTTTGTGGGTGTGTGTGTGTGTACGAAGAAGCGGTTAAACGAACCCATCACACATCAGGGAAGGGGTACCCAACGAGCACACCAACAGCAAAGAGCAGCGGCGCAACAGAGGCGCCCCAGGGAGGACTCTGAAGAGCACCTTCTGTCCGTAAGAGGGAAGGGGAGCTACACGATAGTCGTCAGATAATGAAGACCCATAAGAGAAGCACAAGTAAGTGAGCAAAGGCAGAACTTGGAAGAAAAGGAGGGGACGTAAGTTGTCATTGATCCAAGAGGGTGGCAAGGAGGCAAGAGAGGCGAAGAGAGAACAAGGGAAGAGAGTCAAAACAGAAAAGAATCACCACGCGCTTCGATGTCGTCTGACATGACCCTCCTGGCTCGCCATGCATGCGCCAGCAGGCAGGCGGCGGCGCTAGGTGGTTTTGCTGTGGGATAGTATCACCTTCAACGCGGCAGACGATGGCGGTAACAGCATCTCGCGCAGCATATCGTTTCGTGTCGCCGCAATAACATCTCGACACCAGTCGTTCATTGCGAACGAGATTCCGAACGTAAGGCTACTCACCGTGAAGGAAAAGGGCATCTTGCGGTAAAGGGAGGCAACCTCTTTAGGGCTTTTAAGCAGTGATTGTATGGAGCGAGTGCCCAGTCGCCCGTACACGACACGCTCCACCTGGCGATTACGCTTCATGACACTCAGTGGGTGTGTGATCACAGAGCCGGTCATCCCCGACATCGCGCCGGCAGCCATGTACTGCCCAAAAGTGTGGCAGTCAAATCGCTCCTTCAAGTACTCGTATGAAGCGAATCCGATGCCGGCAAGAAGGCCCACGCCCATCATGGAAAGATAGCAGCCTTTCCACAGTGCGCCAATGCCGTGACGTCGAGCCATGGTGCGCAGCAGCCAGAAGTATGACTGAAAGCTGGGAACGGCGTTCAAGGCGGCACGCGTGCGCAAAAGATCTAGTGGGTACACTATCGCCGTTCCAACCGACGCTGCGGCGGCCCCGGCAGCAAAGTTAGTGTACGGTGTGGCCACATGTGAGTACATGAGCCGCTCGGCCAATAACTGAAACATATCGAAGAAACAGTACGTCAAGGCACCGTATGGTACTACTCGCAACATTGTGACGTGTCCAGACATCCACATATTGGGGCTCTGCCTGATGACTTCGTAGAGCAGCTGTGCTCCCTTCTTTGCCGAGCTTTTCTCAGCCATGCCCACCTGATACAGGATTTTGAGCCGGTCAAAGGGCAAGGAAAAGAACTTGGCCGTTGCGGCAGCCACCCCGCCGCAGAGGAATGCCTCCGGCAGCGTCACAATGTTGTGACGTGACGAGTACACGACCGTCGTCTCATAATAATTACGTGTGCGTCGCTTTATGAGATCGTTCACTGTGAAGCTCGTTGCGGTGGCGATGGGGCCCTTGATCCAGTTCATGGCAAGACCCTTGTAGAGCCCCTGGCGAATCCCTTCCTCGCGATACACCGTTTGTAAGGCGTTAATGACACTAGAGTAGCGGCCTGGGGTGACCTGCATGCGCCGCCGCACAATATCAAGTGGGTAGGTCGCCGACTGGGCAAGCAATCCTGCAAATCCGCCAGCCATCAGTCGCTGATAGGTTGGGATGTCCCTGTCAGATTTAAGGCGTGACACCTTCACAATGTAGTGCTTGAGTGTCTCAAAGCACGCAAAGCTACAGCCGGCGTATGGGACAATGCCTACAAGCGTAGGGAAAAGGCCACTGTAAAGGGAGTTCACACCTTGCTTAGATATGACCTCTTTGAAAGCGGTGCCATAGCTAGGAAAGTGCCGCTTGCCGGAGCTGCTATGTGCTGCAAATCGGGCACGCATTAGGTCCAGTGGGTAAGTGCAGGTAGTCGAAGTGGCCCCTGCCAGTGAGCCGCTAATGAAGCGAAGCGTCACTGCCCGCGCCTCATCAGGCGAGCCGTCTGGATTGGTGCGGCTGAAAATGCAGCGCAGCTTGCTGTGGTAAAAGTCAAACGAGGCATACGTGATGGCCGCGTATGGAACGACACGGAGCATCATCGCGCCATTGCCAATCCACAGGCCAGTAAAGCCAAACTTTCGCACCGTCTCCACGCCGAGGTAGACTGCCTCGCGCAAGTTGAAGCGCCGTGATGATTCCACTTGGAAAATTATCTTGACACGGTCTCCAGGCGCGATGACGGTCTTGCTCACAGCGCCAGCGATGCCGCCCACGGCGAAACTCTCGATGAACCGAATTACCCCCTTGGTAAATGAATGTGGCGCGTTCGTGCCGCTCGTGCCCTCGTACCCGTGCTTCACAACGAGGACACTATATTCGCCAGAGCGGTCAAAATCCAAAAGCTCCTCACCCAAGGAAGAGAAGGTGTGGCGATTCTCGTGGCAGAAGAGCGACCACTGCGGCTCCGTTAGGCCGCCGATGCCGTCTGTGTCGTATCGGAGAACGAGAGCACGCAGCTCCTGGACAGAGAGGTCGCATAAGGGAGCCACCTTCTCTACAATTGTGTGAATTGGTATTATGAGGGTTCCCTCTCGCGAGTCAGATGCAGAGGGGTCATCTGCGCTATGGAACCTCGCGCCGCCAGATGAAGCATTTGGGGCTGACACAAGTGAGCTATCAGCGGCCTTGGACGTAGGCACCAAAAGGGACGACGAGGTTGCCAACGGCATGAACAAGCGCTCCTCGAAATAGGCAGAGGCTACAAATTTACAAAACACGTGGCAGAAGCGGGAAACAGCCAAACTCGTTCTCCTACACCTCTAGAACGTCACGATGTAAGAGTGGAAGAAGCAAACAACTAAATAAATTAGGAAACGGAATTTGGCGAACGGAAGAGCATGAAGACAGAGAGAGGGATCGTTGAGGCGAACAATCCAATAAACAACAGAAAATCAGCACGTAATGCCTGCGCTTGCCAATGTTAATCACTTGAATATGTAATATGAGGGTGAGACTGCACAGTCTAGCCGCACACCACTGTGCGATTCAGAAAACGAAACATGAGATATCCACATATAAGGGGAGAGGGAAGGAAGAGAGGAGGATGTGAAGGCAGCAAAGGTAATCGTCAAGAGGGGGTAAATTTTGGCGCACGCGTAAGTCACAGAAGAGTGTGTCGTCCTCAATAAGTTGCCGACCTGGAAGCAGACGCATCAGATACGCTGTGACGCCTTGATGCAAAATCATCGCAAAATGGCAACTGTTGAAGAAAATAAAAGTGTCTGCAATTTAGCGCTGAGCTTTACGGAAACTGTACATAAAAGCCTACACTATTAATGAAGGATGCCAGAGGTTCCAAGAAAGGTAAAAAAAAAAGAGTACAATTCCACTGTGTAGAAACAGATAGCAAATCAGAGCGTAAGTGCGGAAAAGTGGTCGTCTACCTCAGTGTAAACGCTCAAGGCCATCCATGTAAGTGCTTAGCTCTGATTTCATGGCGTCATATTCAAGTTTGTAGTCCCATGTATCCAGTTCATACAGACGCAGCTTATCTGCTGTGGCAGCAAGGTTACGGCGCGTGGCGGTTAGTTCGTTTCTTGCCAGCCTCAAGTCCTGCTGAGTCTCGCGGTCCAACTCTAGCAGATCAATATTGTCCAGCATGTTCTTCTTCCAGCACGATTGCAGGTTTTCAACGTAAGCTTGAATTTCAAGCAGCGATGGCATCATCAACATACCAGGAGCAAACGGCTTCGTATTACTAACTGGCAGCCTCTCACGGCGAACCAGAATCTCTGGACTATGTGCTTTTATCTTCCGTGTCAACTGCGAAACCGCCCGTTTCGCATACTCAGGGTCCTCGGAAGATTGTTTTCCTGGCTCCCCAAGCGTCAACACACCGCCACGCTCTATAGGTGGCAGTAATACTGAAGAGCACGGTTCAAACGGCGCAATAATGTGCTGCGTTGACGGGTCGTAAAATGACTCAAGGAAGTTGAACTGCGGAATACGAGACATCAGCTCACCACAGAAGAGAGAAGCAAAGTAGAGTGTACACTCGTCACTCTCACTAAACGGGGCAGAAACATGATCCCTTCGTTCTACATGAATTGTTGCGACAGGCTCGCCAGGTCCATTTCCAATGGGAATCTTGTATATTGGAAACACCAGAACTGCACGCTTTCGTCCAACTTCGTCGATGTAGCGGTTCAATGCAATGGAGCTGCCGAGAACCTCAGCATCCGCGCTGCAAAGGCACCCATGATGAACTTGCGGAGGTGGAAAAACTAACGTTCGCGAAACATTTGCGATCGAAAACATGTCATCACCGCGCTTCACAAAAATATGACCGTGGGAAGCACAAAGCAGACGAGTAGCCCCCTCCAATAAGTTGTAAAGCGAGCAGCAAATCGATTGCGAGACCTCGTGGGGTACCTTTGAAATCCCTACTTTCGTGCACGTATCGGAAAGAGAGTGACTCCTGAGTGTCGGCCTCCGAGCCGCCGTGAACTGTGCAAGAGTCCTTGGCAGCTGCAACTTGGAGGGGCCTTGTCTACCCCTGCTTACCATGATATTAAGCCCTTCGACGTTCCGTGGAAGAGGAGACGAAACTAAGTTGGGTTGTTTTTGTGGATTGATGCTAGACAGCTCGCTTGCTGCAGCGCGCAAGCGCTTTGTAAGCGGCAACAGCTCATCCGCGCGCAAGCTTTCATTGGCTTCTAGCAGTCGATCAATTATATTAGCCACCAGGCAAATTTCTGTCATAATGTTCTCCATTCTACTCTATCTCTGTTTCGGCAAGGAGATTGTCGGGAGATGAGTAAATAATCCTGATATTCACTTGTGCAGTAGTCATGTGCGTTATTCTCTCTAAGGGAAAGCAAAAGAATGGAGATTAGATATTGAGGGTTTTGTACGTACAATTTACGTTGTCTACTGGTTGATTGAAATCAATGTTTTTTCTCTCTCTTTTTCTTTTTGTAGTGCTTGGAGCCACTGCAACTCTGTATGATTTCTTGCAATACAGAAAGCGTCTAGGAACATGCATGCTATTGACTCCGTGATGCCCTGCATAAGTGCACATCTAACGTCCTTTTAGCTCGCTAGGAAATGCTGAAAATCTTTCATAGTAGGCAAATACTGCTATATAGATCGGAAACTGCAGTTGTATGCAAATCAAAGCGCCTTGAACACGGCAGAATCCACTTCTAGCGAGCATTTCTAAGGACACAAGACTTCACATATCAATGAGAACAAGAACCGGAACACAGAAACCTCTTTGCTCAAGCTCCTTGCAATGTGAAAAGGAGACTCAAATTGCACTGTCATGAGAAAGTAGTTATGCTCTGTATTTTCTGTCAGCAGAACTGTGAGCTGCTCCTCTATTCCCGTGACGGAAGAAAAGTCAGCAATGCAACGCAAGTAAGAATGTAACAGGGAAAAAATGCACAGTTACAAAACTATAAGGCAACGATATAGAGCGCGTTTGCTGTGCTGAGTTGGTACATGAGAATGTACATGAACGTACATGAAGTGGTCAAGAGGAAGCCAAAAATTCGCATCAAATCTTCAAGACGTCAGGCAAAAATTAGCAATCGAAAGAAAAAGATAGAAACGCAACTAGTGTTCTCAAACAAAGCGGTATCACAGCACGGTAAAAAAAAAAAAAGAAACGAAAGAGGCAAAAGTTCTTCAGAGAAGCAGAGTAGTGCAATTTAGGATTTGAAAAATGGCGGCTTGAACTCAACAACGATAATAGTCATGTTGTCGGTACCGGCCTTGACGGAGTTCGACTGAGCAAGGCAGCGATCAAGAACCTGTTCACAAACAAGACTAATATCCACTGCAACAGGATGTCCATTCTTGTCAACGTCCTTGTTTTGGATCAGTGTTTTCACAAGGTTGCAGCACTCCTCGTTGGACAATACATCCCATATGCCATCGCACCCTATTACGATGAACTCATCATCACTTCGCGACGGTGTCACCGTAATATCAGGACAGGCAGTAACGGCCTGATCCGTCCAACTCTTCCCAGTGCAACATTTAAAGTCCACGTCGCCTAAGGCTCTACTGACAGCCAGCGCCATGTTAACACGCCCATTTTCTACGTGACACCCAGCGGCGATAATTCTCGCCTCCTCCGCAGGGACCGAGGGCTTGTGGTCCACGCTAAGGGGAACAGCCTTGCCACCTCGATATAGCACGGCGCGGCTGTCGCCGGCATTTGCACAAACTATTCGCTGCTTAGCCAAATAAACACAGTTTGCAGTGGTACCACTGGACACAAACTTCTTGCAAATTTGGCTGTCCGCTTCTTTGAAAGAAACCTCGAACGCTTTCGCGATGTCATCCTTGTATATAGCAATGTTCTTGAGTAACTCATCCAGCATGTGTGCTCTACAGTAGCGTGACGCCTCATCTGATTGATGGCCGTCAAAAACACCAAAGAAAGCCTGGTCTTTGTTACCATTCAGATTCAGCTGCGCGACATGAGCATCCTCCATCGATTTTCTCCATCCTTGCATACTGCAGCACCCTACACGCAGGTGGGACGTCTCGAACACGGTCGAGAATTTCTGAGTTTCCGGCTTGGTAAGCATATCACCCATTTTTCGATATCTACAAGGAGAAAGCACTGATTATGTCGAAGTTGTATGCTAGGCAAATATGCAAAAAGTGACACACACATACAGAGACACCTATATTAGTAAGTGTGATTATGCGGATATATAAAGGGGTTAGAACAAAGAGAGCGACAGTGAGATAACAGCATAGTGAATACACATGTAATTATTTAGTTTTGAGAAACGAACATAAAAGGCACATTCGTGGAAACCAGAAGAAAGAGTCCATACTGCAGAGGACAAGCTAATATGAAGTTCATTGCTTTTCAATAACACAGCTCTTTTCTGTTGCTGCTTAGTTGAATCTAGCCACCAGTCGCAGTTCGGCCTGCAAAAGAGAATCCACAGCTTGCAACTCGTCTTGCACAGTGGCAAACTTTCCCGGATAACAACGGCAACAGCAGGACTCATGAAATAAGTGAAAAAAAAAAGCCGACACAGTGCCTCAATGAACCAGTAGAACTTCACTGCCGAGCAAGAAAGCTGCACCACTCATCCGAAAGAGTAAGAGACGCATACGGTCGGGCACTTGGTTGTAAAGCGTTAGTGACAAATACCAATGTACAAGCAGTCTAGGAGACTTAATCAGCGTAATTTTCTGCGCAACTGCTTGCTTTTGTCGTTCTTGGGTGGTCCCTTCTTTGTGCGCACCGGTCGAGGAGGAGGCATGACCGATCGAAGGAAATGCGTGCGCTTTAGCGATTTCGTGAGATCCTGCTGTACCGAATCTTGGCGCCACTGCAGAGAGGGCGCCGCTTTCATCTCCTGCGGCAGCAAAATAATTCTGATGTTCGAGCCGCGAACTGTTACTCGCTCATAAAACCTGTAAGTGGAGTCTTTTGCTTGGTGCCGGACATCAACAAGCTCAATGTTTCCTCGTGAAACGTCGAAATCTGCCAGTTTTCCTTTGTACAGATCACCCTCAACGGTTTCCACTGTCACTCTCAAGTGCAGGGCCTCAAATACCACAGAAGAAGGAATGTCCTCCTTACAATTTGAAGTATCTGTCATTCTGGCGACGTGACCAGGACAATTGCTTGGGTGCTGGGAAAGTACAGATAAATAATGAAGCAGAGAAAATCATATTCAAGACGTAAAGTGTGAAGGAAGTTGTGGCTTGTAGCATCACAAATACTGGTTTCTTGAAGCAATCGCCTTCGCCCAAGAGTTGCAGCACAGAAAGTAGGAGGCAGCTCGCTAAAGCATTGGCCGCCTCACCCTTGAGGATTGTCCTATATGTGCTCTACAACAGAGAGCCATATACGCTTTGCGAGAGCTTGTCTGTATGGGTGTTTTCCTTTCAGGGTACGCATCCCTGTCGCTTTCTCTGCACTACCGTTTACAAAGCACACCTTTGTAACTTTATTCGGGAGCATATCAGACCGCAGAAAACTGGATGCGGAGTTAGAGGTCAACAAAACCGAGGGTTGGGTCAAAGCAAAAGCGCTCTTTCTCTGTGCACCGGAGGGGGGGAAGACGATTGGCACAGTGGTGAGGCAACCGTTGTATAACACCTTCCAATAGAGCAAAATGTACACACTTGCTCCAGCGGAAGAAGCGGACAGTGAGGAGGCGAGATAACAGGCGGTCTCAGAGATAACAGGATGAAAAACCACAGTGAGAGCCTTGGCAAGATCATGATACCAAGTTCTTCAATGCAAAGAAGATGATTTCCATGGGCCAGCAGGAAATCGACTTACCCACCTCTGAAGAGCGCGGCTTCCGCGTCCAAACTCCTGAGCATCTCCCCCGCTCATTCTCGCCTCGTCACTCTCATCAACAGGCGGTGCATTTTCGACAATCAGCAAAATCCTGCTTGTAAGAATTTTCGCCTGCTGAGGAACTAAACAGCACCAGAGCCAGCGCCTTTGCTTGCAGAGAAGGGCTGCGCACTGTATATTAACCGCCCAAGAGTCGTTGCAATGCATGCCACTACTGCTCACTTGTTTCTGAGCAATCGTCCAGCGTCCCTGCTTCTCTCTCCTGTCGTTATGCTTTTGGTCTAAATGCTCATGCATGCAACACTTCTAGCAAAAGCATCCACGAGGTACAAAGAACAAAGGATTACTTTTGTTTCGCTGACACTGGCTGCCTCAGAATGGGCTTCTTAGGCTTCTCAGGAGATTCCTCAGAGAGCTACAGTCTGTCAGACAATAGCAGCAAAGTGGACGACCGAATCAAGCTCACATACGCTGAAACTGTGGTGTCTTTGGCAACTGCTTTTGGCCTTGTGATCATTGTTTTGCTAGATCTTCTTTACCGAAGCACCTTCCGTCATGCAATGCTTCTCAGAGTTCAGCGCGAAACGCGTTTTGACGGTGCCTATATTCTCGGTAAACCAGAAGGAAGCCGTGCGCGGATTATTCTGGAAAACGGGTTGAAAACACATGCGTTTCGTATTATCGATCCTCCTCAGTACTCACGAGTGGTTCCAGCAGTGGTGTCGGAGTCGCGTGACGCAAAGAAGGATTGTGTTGAGATGCTTAGCAAAGTACGTACAATACTAGCTAAGTCGTACGGAAGATGTGCGGAGTTGATGTCCATGCGCTGCTGTCTTGCCTGTGTTACGGGCGCTCTTCCAGCTGAGCAGTCGGAAAGGTTTCTTCGAATATATGAAAGGGTCATGTTTTGCTCGCACCGGGTAAATGGAGACGAGAAGCTGGTTACTTCAGATGATATACGGTACATGCATGCATTTTTCTATAATAATGTGCTCAAAGTTTTGCAATGATCTCGACACACTGCTGCTATATTTGGCTGTTTTTGTTTTACGCCTCCTTGTTTTTCTTTTTTTGTCTGTGGCATGCTATTTCAGGGAGGGAGTAAGATGAAGCTGTTCAGCGCAATCTTCTTGCAAGCGAAAAGTGAGTTCTTCAATAAGGAGAGCTGAGTAGAGTACCACCACTGCTAATGATTGTCTATCTACAAGATACATCCGCATATATATTGTGTGTTTTACTTATTCTGGATGCAAGCAACGAAATAAAATTTGCATGAGCTCTAAATGTAAAGGAAGGGTCTTTCGCCTGAGATACGCCTATAGGGTCTCGTTTTGTGACTGAACCGTCGCATCCTTCTGTGTTGTGGCTCATGTCTGTAGCTTAAGTGAGAGTGAGAACGACATGCGCGGGAGGAAAAGGTAGTTGTGCTATTGGGGTACAGTGAACATGCAGTGATGGAGATACATGATGTGGCATTTATTTCCTTTCCGAAGTGTGGAACGGCAAATCCCAATTACTAATTGTTGAGTTGAACCTCTTCTCTATGCTTCTTTTCAAATTTTGCCCCTCTATCTAGAAGAACGCACTGCTAATTTTTTGGTGTAGAGAGAAACCTACTGTTTACTACTCAATTATTCATAAGGGAAAATAAAATTATTATACCCCGCAAAAAAGAAAATAAAAAATGACTGTCACTATCAAGCTTGCAAACGGCAATCAACATACAGTTGAAGTGGCGGATTTTAACATCACAGTTGCGGAGTTCAAGAATCAAATAGCGGAAACACTAGCGATCCCAGCGGAGGAGCAGCGCATCATTCTACGTGGAAAAGTGTTGAAGGATGAGGGAGTGCTTTCAGCAATTGGCATGGAGGACGGCAATGTTATACACGTCGTACGAAGCAAGAAGAGTGTAGCCACGGCACCGGCAACGAATGTTTCAAGCACTCCAGGCACCAGTGATACCGTTACATCACTGAATACACAGTCGCCTGCTACTGTAGCCACACAGCCCGCACTCCCACAGGCTACTGCCAATCCATATGCAGCTCTAATGAGTAACTTCGGTGCACCACAGACGCAGCAACCTGGCTTCGGCGCTGCTGGGTTCCCTGCCTCAGGAAACCCTTTTGCAAACATGGGTATGGGTATGGGCATGGCAGGTGGATTGGGTGAAGCTGGCAGCCCCACACCACAGCAGGCAATAGAACTGATGCAGAATCCTATGATGCAACAAATGATGCAACAGGCACTCAACAACCCCCAGTTTATGCAGTACATTATCCAAAACTCTCCGCAACTGGCTGGCCTGCCGCAGGATCAACAGCAGGCTGTTATGGAAATGATGCGAAACCCATACATGATGCAGCAAGCAATGGCAATGATGAGCAGTTTAGGAGGTACAGGCGGTATGCCACCGGCAACTTTGCAGGCTGCACCGACTCCAGCCGTAGGAACTGGGTTCAACTCTGCGATGTTTGCGCCCCCCGTGCCACAAGGTAATCCGCGGGAAGTTTATCGAGAGCAGTTGCAGCTGCTGCGAGATATGGGATTCCCCAACGAGGAAGCGAACATTGCTGCTCTTCAACAGGCTCAGGGCAACGTGCAGTTCGCACTGGAGCGGCTTCTTGGTGCTTGATCTAGTGGGCTTTGTTTCGCGTTTCTTGTCGTTTTGTTATTCTTACCTGTGCTTGTGGTCTTCAGAACTGACCGTAGCAAAGGACAAGCTCTTGTGTTTCACAGGATAAGAGTACATCTCTTGATACTGGCGGACTTGTTTTAGGGAGTTTTTGCTACGGAGAATACTCTAGCAACTCAATCATTAGCCAAAAAGGCAATGGGTGCAACTGCTACGAATGTGTTGACAGGTATTCTACTCATATGGATGCCAGTAGGGAAAAAGTAGACATTTCTACGTCAAGTAAACGGTATGCATTTTAGGCGAATAGTGGTACATCATTAGATTCTTGATGAAATTCAGCTACTCTCTTTTTTCTTTTGCATCCTTTTGTTTCCTTCTTTTCCTGATCACGTTTCCTTCCGCTCAGAAATGACAACGCTTCATAGTAAAGACGTTCAGTTGCCAAGTGTGGAACTCATTTTCTTTTTCTTTGACGAACTAAAACCTGTCGAAGAGAGGGCAGAATACTGAAAGAGAAAAAAAAATACACGCACGCACGCACACACAAACTTTTCTTTTTTTTTCTTCACAATCTCTGCTGTAGCACTTCTTGGTCCTTTCTCCGCACTACAACTCACACAGGTGCCAAGACACTAGCTTCCAACTCCTGTTCTTTTGACATTTGTGAAAAAAGGCAAAGGAGGAACTCCCCTCCTTTTACAGGTTGCAGATCCTTTGCTTTGAAGTGAGTTCCTCTCTACAGCGTTTCAAATGTCATCGTTTGGCCGAGTTACCACCCGGGGCGGCGATTCTGGGACACGTGACAGCCTTGATCGGTACAATCGCTTGGATGTTTTGGGAGAGGGTACTTATGGCGTAGTTTACCGCGCTGTCGACAAAATCACTGGACAGTACGTTGCTCTAAAGAAAGTACGACTTGATCGCACCGAGGAGGGCATTCCGCAGACTGCGCTGCGCGAGGTGTCAATTCTGCAAGAGTTCGATCACCCCAACATCGTGAACTTGCTCGACGTCATTTGTTCGGACGGAAAGCTCTACCTTGTCTTCGAGTATGTGGAGGCGGATCTCAAAAAGGCACTTGAAAAACAGGAAGGGGGCTACTCTGGAATGGATCTAAAGCGTCTTATCTATCAGCTTTTAGATGGTCTTTACTTTTGTCACCGCCATCGCATCATCCACCGTGATCTGAAGCCGGCTAATATCCTCCTGACATCGGCGAACATACTCAAGCTGGCTGATTTTGGTCTCGCCCGTGCGTTCCAAGTGCCCATGCACACCTACACGCACGAGGTGGTCACGCTGTGGTACCGTGCTCCTGAGATTCTTCTCGGTGAGAAACACTACACTCCTGCCGTGGATATTTGGAGTGTCGGCTGCATTTTTGCCGAGCTGGCCCGCCGAAAAGTTCTTTTCCGTGGTGACAGCGAAATTGGGCAATTATTTGAGATTTTTCAAGTGCTGGGGACTCCTGCTGACGCCGAGGGGTCCTGGCCAGGTGTGTCGCGCCTGCCCGACTACCGCGACGTATTTCCTAAGTGGACCGCAAAGCGGCTGGGACAGGTGCTACCAGAACTTCATCAGGACGCTATTGACCTTCTCTCTAAGATGCTCAAGTACGACCCGCGGGAGCGCATATCAGCCAAGGAAGCCCTCCAGCACCCGTGGTTCAGCGACCTTCGATGGTAGAGCGGAAAGGAAGTGACTGATAATCGTCTGTTGGCGGGTTGGACGATTAAAGGTTTGTTTCTCTGGAGGTGCATTGTTGAGGCAGCACCTACTCACTTTTCCTTAGCTCCTACTTAGACTAGTTTTTTTTTTTTTGACCTGTTTCGACTCTCCGCGTTTTAGATTTTTCTCTCATACGCATACATACATAGTCTTTTTCGTTCGCTCTTCCACAGCACCATTACCACCCGTGCCCTTTCTTCCCATTAGCTGACTTTGTGTCAGTTGCGAAACGGATTTGGTAATCTCTATTTTTGTTTTTCAATCTAGTTCAGATCTTCGTCCCCTTACTTGTACCATGAACCTCCGCAAAAAGATGCCGAGCATGCAGCAATTTTACATCCAGATCAGGATTCTCGTAGAACAGGTGGCCTCTCTCGCTGCTTTTTGACTTCGAGGTAGAGACGCCGGCTTCTTTCCCACAAAGGCGTAAGCTGACCTGGCCATTCACGTTGGTGAAGAAATGGGATCGCCTACTCAGGCATTGCGAGCTGCAACGCCCCTATGAAAGACGAAAGCAGCGCTTAAATACAGTCTTATAACCCGCTGTTTATACTTCCATTCTCATGCTTAGCACGCACATTCTGTTCTCACTATCCCTTTCTCTTTGTTTCCACTTGTCATTTCACAAAAGCTGTGCCCAACTCGTGGTTTTACACGCATATTTTTGCGGCTGCCCTTCTCTTTTTATGTCGGCCGCCACTGCTAAGATGGCGGCGACTGGATATGATCGCGACGTTGCTGTCAAGGTGGCGGAGGAAAACTACAGTCTTCAGAAGAGACTTGCGCGAATGGAGAGGGAAGAACAGCAGCAGAGGCGGGCGGCCGACTACGACTCTCGCTTTGAGGGCACTGCTGACACAATTGCCAACGATAGGATGCGGCGCCGAAACAACGCACTTCAGGATGAAATTGCTGAGCTGGAGAGCCAGCTGAGGGAGCTGCAGATGATCAATATCATCGACCTGCAGCATGAGTACACTCGTCTAGATAACCGCCGTGCATACCTTCTGAACGAACTTGCCGGCCTCCGACGCATTCTCGCTAATCAGCGCAAAGATGTGAAGCGAGCCACTCGGACGGTCAACAGTCAGCACGAGCTCCGTCGCCAAAACAGCGTGGAGCATGCCTCATCCATCGAGGACATTCAAATGTTCAGAGAGAAGAGGGAGTCACTAGCCAAGGAAACCCAACACTTGATCGCAAAGGAGCGCCACTTAAAGTCAAAACTTGAGACGCTTCCCGCACCAGGGGAGGATCACGAGGTCGTGGCTAGCCACCTCAGGGAGGATAACGAAAAGAAGGACCACACCATTGCGCGACTGGAGGCGACCCTAAAGGAAGAGCAGCAGAAAGCAGGCGCCCAGCTCGCTGAGGCGAACTCCTCTGATGATATTCAACGCCTGCGAGAGGAGTATGTCCAGTTGAACGACCAGCTCAGGCGCAGCAAGCGGTAATGCCGGGTGCGCCGATAGGTGACAGAGCTGTTCAGCTTTCGCACGCCACGCTGGACTGCAGTTCCTCGTTCTCCCATGGTCTTTTTTGCCTTTGTATTTGTGTCACGTGCGGGTGGCAGTACAACACCCGTTTCCCGATCCGTCTCCGCCGACTGCTTTATAAAGGGTGGTTGTACTTGCTGCCCCTTTCTCTTGACGTGTAGGGCTGGTGCGCGTGTGTTGTTGCCGAGTATGTACCATACGTCTTTGTCCTTTTTTTTTCGTTCTCGCTCTTGACTCTGAGGCTTCCGACGACAGCTCGTGCACTGTTCGCATGTTTTGTGATGCAGGTGACCCGTGTGTGGGATATACATGTAGTTTAGAACGGCACTGCTCAGGGTGCAGCAACAAAACGCAAACACCAACGAAAGGGAAAACACAAAGCACGGATGATTTGTGTCACGGCGACAGGCAGCTCAAGTAAGGCGGAGCAACTCTGCAGAGAGGATAGGCTGTGTTGGAAGTGCGAAAGCAACCAAGTCATCTAATGCTATCCTATGGGCACCAGGTAAAGGCTGTGCTCCATCTGGAATAAGCAGACAAGTAGCACTGAGTTGAAGCAATACAACGGCCGGCAATGCACGACAGCGTTCCCTTCATATTGCTCTATTCATTTGATGCTCTTCTGTTTCGTGCTTGCTCTTCCGACTCGGCCGATTTCGTCGGCATTTTGTTCTTGGGACTTGACGTGCTGCCCACCTAGATACTTTTCCCTCTTCACATACATTTCTCTCAGTACTTTTGTGAGAAAGCGCGTAAGGGCTTTTTGTCTTCTCATTCCGCATCTTACAGCGGCAGGATAATGCGCAGAAGCGCTCTGGCCTACGTGCTGCGCAGCAGCATCCCGCTCCTCGCAACTCCCGCTTTCCTAGAGTATGTAAAGCACATGCGCAACATTGGTATCAGTGCTCACATTGATAGCGGCAAAACAACGCTGAGCGAGCGCATTCTCTTCTACTCTGGTCGCATCGGAAAGATCCACGAGGTGAAAGGCGGCACCGAAGTCGGCGCCACAATGGACTCCATGGAGCTAGAGAAGGAGCGCGGCATCACTATTCGCTCCGCCGCGACGCAGTGTCGCTGGAAGAGCAGCACCATCAACATCATCGATACCCCCGGTCATGTCGACTTCACCATCGAAGTGGAGCGCGCCCTTCGCGTGCTGGATGGCGCTATCCTGCTCATGTGCGCCGTTGGCGGTGTGCAGAGCCAGACGCTGACGGTGGATCGTCAGATGAAGCGGTACGGGGTACCGCGCATCTGCTTCATTAACAAGCTTGATCGCGACAACGCGAACCCACAACGGGCACTAAAGCAAGCGCAGGAGCGTCTGGGCATCAACGCCTTCTTTATCCAGCTGAACATGGGCATTGCACAGGACTTTGAAGGCGTCGTCGACCTCATCGATGAGAAGGCCATTTATTTTGACGGCCCTTTTGGTGAGACCATCCGTTACGAGCCGGTGCCGAGCTACATCAAAGAGGACGTGAACGCCGCACGCAAGGAGCTCGTGAGCCGCCTAGCCGAGTGCGACGAGGAAATGGAGTCTATCTTTCTGAATGACCAGGAGCCGACAGCTGCGCAGATCCATGCTGCCATTCGCCGCGCTACCATCGCCAATAAGTTTGTGCCCGTGATGGTCGGTTCGGCGTACCGGAACAAAGGCGTGCAGCTGCTCCTGGACGCGGTGGAGCGCTACCTGCCGTCACCAGAGGAGCGCCACAACTCCGGCTATCGGGTGAAGCGTGTCAAGGACGAGGACGGTAACGTGTCGAACGTGAAGGATGGCGAGGTGGCGCTGCTGACGGATGACGAGAAGCCGCTGGTGGCTCTCGTTTTCAAGATCGAGGAAACAAAGAAGTCGGGGCTGTCCAACTACGTGCGAGTGTACCAGGGGAAGATGCGGAAGGAACACTTGATGAATATCCGCACCGGCAAGAACTTCTTACCTCCAAAGCTTGTGCGCATGCATGCGGATAGCGCCGAGGTTGTGGACGAGGTACGCGCTGGTGACATTTGTGCCATTCAGGGTGAGGTGGACGCGTCCTCAGGTGACACTCTAATGAAGGCCGGACCGCAGGCTGGATCGCAGCTTTTTTCGTGCGAGGACATGTACGTCCCGCCGCGCGTCATCTCAGCCTCACTCAGGACGAAGGATGACAAGGAGCATTCCAGGGTACGGGAGCGTATGCTCGCCTTCATGCGAGAAGACCCCACATTTGTGTACTACCGCAACTCAGAGACGAACGAGGACATTGTAGAAGGCATGGGTGAGCTGCACCTTGACATTTATGTCGAGCGGCTGAAGCGAGAATACGGACTGCAGGTGGAACTCGGCAAACCAACGGTCAACTACCGCGAGATTATCACGAAGCGGCAGGAGTTCGACTTTGTCTTCAAGCGGCAAAGCGGAGGTGCGGGCCAGTGGGCGCATCTGAAGGGCTACGTCGAGCCGCTGCCAATCGATATGTCGGTCGAGAAGGGCGTCAAGAACAAAGCGACGACACGCTGCTCGAACGGTGACATCCGTGAGTCGCTGCAGAAGACGGTGGTGAAGCAGCTGGAGCGCAAGATTTTCGTGAAGGGTGAGCTGATGCACGCACCTGTTTGGGGGGTGCACTTCCACTTGAGCGGTGGCGCCATGCACGAGGTGGACTCGAACGATCAGGCCTTCAAGAACGCGACACAGGAGCTGTGGGAGACGCTGCTGCTGAGGCTGAAGCCGACACTTGTGGAGCCATTCATGGATGTTGAGATGACAGTGCCTGCGACGAACATGACTGATGTGGCGACCGAGTTCTCAAAGCGAGAGGGTGTGGTGACCGAGACAACTGTAAATGGTCCCGATGCAGTGATCCGTGGGGAAACGGCACTGGACACCATGTTCGGCTTTATTTCTGACCTTCGACGACTCACGAAGGGTCAGGGTGACTTTAGCATGCAGTTTAAGGAATATCGGCCGATGCAGCAGTACAAGGCGCAAATGCGAATGGATGAGCGCAATAGTGATCTTGGTCGCAAGTCTTTCAAGCTTCCGGACTAAGGTGCTTCCTCCTCCTTCCCCTTTTTTCCCTCCTCCCCATTGGGAAGCTCACCGAGGCACATTCACAGATACTCTACATATGTTTCGTCTTTCTTTTTCATGTCTCTTGCGGATCGGCGCATCAGAGAAACAAACAAACAACAAAATACTCCTTTACTCACTGACGTTACCGTTTTTCTTTTTTGTGCTGTCGGGGATTTGCGTTGTCTTTCTCTTTTGGCTTTGCATCCGCGTGAATCCCCTTAGACAGCGGCGCCCGCACACCTTTTCGCCGTAGCCTCTTTTGTGGGTTTCCTTTTCTGGAGAAAGGAAAGTGCTCTAGTTTTGTGGGGGAGGGTCGAGGCGGACGGAATACCAAAGCTCTTCACCTGCACATTGTCCCTGTGTGCGTGTGTGTGTGTGTTTGTGGGTGTCGATGGGTGACGCTAGTCAACGAACGTGCGTGCATCTCCAACGTGTTCTCAGCAAAGAGAAATGTTGGTGTCTTACAGATCATTTTCTCTTATCATTTCTGTGTCTCTGGTTATCTGAACTTAACTAACGAAGACGGAAGAGAAGAAAAAAAAAATGGCAAGGCAGGCATTAGTGTTTAATGGAAGTCACATAGTAAAGCGGACCGAGGAAATCCGGAAAACAACATAATATCGAGTGCTGTAGTACACACACACACACTTGCAGAGGCGTGTGGTTGCATATGGTCGCACAGCATTCTGAGGCAGAGGCCTCGACTCTCGGCAGGGGCGGGGATTTAGATGCAGGAGGACATTCGTGCGGTAGACAGCGTGTGACATCACGGCGTGAGTGAGTGAACCAGTCAACCGATCAAAACATGATGATTGTGACGACAGGCAGCGTGTTGACGCAGGGCCCTTTCCAAGAGCGCCAATCGTGCTTTTCCTATTGACCTGCATCTCGAGCGATCATTCCACACAGTTACCCAGGGATACATGTCCCAATACACGTGCCCGGCTGCGAAAATATCGCTGGACCTCTTTCATAGCCTCTCTTCTTGTTTTTTTTTTTCTGCCTCGCCGTTTGCTCTGTCCTCCCCTACCCTCTTAACCCGCTGACACACGTTTGGACTCGTACTTATGACTGCGGTGGCGCCACACACACACACACACACACACACACACACACACACACACAAAACGATTATCGCACTTGTGTGGACCTTTTGCACGGCTGATAATGTGCAGATGCCCTTGGCGTGGCCATGACATTTATTTTCTTCGTGCGCCTCGCCCCTTTTGACAACGCCCTCGCACCCTGTTTTTCCACGGAGAAAGTTCCCTCTCCCTCCTCTCCAAGACAGCAACTACAACCGCCAAGTTGGAAAGAGGAGAGAAAGTTCTCTCTCTACACGCAAAAGGAGAGAGAAAGACGGCAAATACGTTCTCCTATCGCGGTGTGTGCTGCCTTGGAGCACACGGACGAAGGAGTTCGAATTTCAACAAAAACACACAGACGCACTCGAGTGTCAGCTGCCCATGGCTTGTTGCTTCCGCGCTGCCGTGATCTATAGCCATCACCATCTTTTTTTTCCCCGGCAAATCGTACCTCTCTCCTTCTTTTTTCTTCTGCTCTTCTCTCGTTCCCGACGTTTAGCTGACTGCGCTTTTTGCAATTTCCTGACGACAAGTGAGAAAAAAGTTGCCTGTCTTAACCTTTCACTCTCTTTGAACCCTATCGTTTGCCTTTTGAGGTCACTCTAAGCGTGGCTTCTCTTTCGTTGTTTCTCCTCGTTGTTGCTGTTTTTTCTCTTTTCGTACTGTATTGCTCTCTTTTATCCTATATATTTTTTCGTGTGTTTCCCTTTTCACTTTTCCTGTTGCTGTATTTCTACGCGCATTTTTTTTTGGCCTTCGTTTTGTGGTTTCAATTTTTTCGTTTCTCCTTTTCTTTTTTAACTGTCCTCTGTTGAGCCAATTTCTAAATTCACGACACCGGAAACGACCGAAGCCCCTCAGAAAGTGTTTAAGTAGACAGACACGTTAACGCGCAACTGCATGGAGTGCGTACACGCTTGCATCGTTTCATTTTCATCTTTTTTTTCTTTCCCGTGCGTGTGTATTTCTGTCGTTGCTCTTTCTGATTCTTTCCCCTGCTTCAGTTTCTTTCCTGTAGCGTGTAAGGCTCTCTCTCTCTCCCTCCTGTGTGTGCTGTTTCAATTTTTTCTTTCTTTACAACTTTTTTCTTCTCTGTTGTTGCTGCCTTCTGCCACAGTTACGATCGTTCACAGCGAGGACGAAAGCCGCCGTCAGCGAGCAGTCTTGCTTCCCCCCTTTTTCTCTATTTCTCACGTTCACGGTGCAGTAACAAAAAAGAAGAATAGTCACCCTATATCGATCCATCTCTGTGTATATATAGCGAAATCTCTGCATCCCGCTTTGCTTTCACCAAGCGCTACTTCTCTCTTTTTGTTTTGATGTGTGCTTCTCTCTGTGCGTGTGTTCGTATTTGGAAACTTTTTCTTCACCGCGTACGTACACGTGTGTGCTGGTGCCTTGCTTACGCTTTCGCCTCCCTCCTTTTTGTTTCACTGCCTTTCTTTTCGTCTCCTGCTGAATACACCTAAAATAAAACCGAGAAGAGTCGCATCCGCACACATAAAACGAGTAACATACACTCCAACTCCAACCCCAATCATCCATCTCCTCATCTCGGCGGAAGAGCAAAGAAAGAGCCTCCTTGTGTCCCCACTCCCGTTTGTCTGCGATTTTCTTTTTTTTTTTCTTCGTAGAGCCGCACATAGGTAGCGACTCACGGTTAGGCTCACGACAATACACGCACACTCATCCATTCACCCCACCCACACCGACCAACGACACATCTTTTTGTGTGTGTGTGTCTCGGCAGCGTTTTTTACTGTTTTTTTCCTTTCTTTTCCTTTCTTTTCCTTTGCCCTCCCCCCTCTCTTTGTTATACACACACACACACACGCATATATGTACATATAGAAGTATACTGTTGCACCTGCCTTGTTTTTCTCTTTATTCTGTTCACTGCTTCCTCCGGGGCTGTGATTCCCTCTCTGTGCGTATGTACGTCTCTTTATTACCGCTCTAAATTCTCTTGTAGAAATAGAAGCAAAACAAACGAAGAGCGAAGCACCCTGGAGACAGGTCTGCGCTCTCTCTCGCGGTACTGCGCGTAAGTGGGAGTACACGCTTGACTGTGATTCGTTTGGCGCTGTTCAGTTGTGCGCTGCTGCACAGGTATGTGCATGTGTAGCAGACCCACTACTCCCCTTTAGCACAACGGTCACTTTTTCCTGTGTGATCTCTGACCGATACATGGTGGAGTGATCAACTGCACAACTACGCAGGGTGACTAAACAGAAAGCGTGTTCATCTGTCAGTTCTGGGGTGTTTATAGTCTACATTCTGCGATACTGGAGAAGAAAGTGACGTCTGTGCTTGGATCGCAATACGCTCTCCTTGCTTGATGGGGTGCAGATCCTCTTCCACTTCCCACGTTTATGATCGGCGCGCTTATCACGACGTGGCGGTGGCGCTTCCGTTGTACACATGTGGCACCAAAACCTCGACTCGCAACTTGATATTTGGGTCTGTTCAATCTGTGGATCGACAGCGCTCGCACGGCAACGTTGAGAATAGGAGTTTGTGTAGTGACTTTTACGCTGATGACAATGAGGCCCCTCAGCGGGAGATGGGACGTCGCTTGCAAGGGGTGACGCAACACCACCGCTATTATCGAGCGCCAGGTGCGCCGGAGTTCTCATCGAGTGTCTCGCTACGACTACCTCACGGACTTCAGCACACACCATCTGGCCATAGTAGACGTGTTGTCCCTCTGTGTGATGACTGGCAGCGGCAAAAAAAGGGAGCGGGTGCTTGGCAGCTTCCGTTTGCGTCACTCCACCAAGCTCGTTGGCGACGAGCGGCAGCGCCATCTACGTGAGCCATCCGAGTCTTCGCTTCGATTCACAGTCTGAGTTGCACCTCTCTGAAGGATTTCTGACTCGCTCCTCACTTCCTGACTTTGGTGGGTGGCCCTGGTGCCCTTTCCTGCAGGGTGTGCCACCTTGTTCCGCGGCACCTTATAGTAGCAAAGCTCATCACTTTCAGGCCTACTCACTACACCCCTGCAAGTGTGGCCACGGACACGGTGCAAGGTTGGTGCTCTTCGCGGTCCAGACTGACATTCTGCTTTCTTGTTCCACGAGGGACCGCCACAGGACGACTTATCCCATTACTCTCGGCGTGGAGGTTGGGCCGGCTGGTGGGTCATGATTACCTAATTCTTGGCGGAGCAGTGAGCCCAGATGGCATGCTGGTAGCCACTACGTCGCGCGACTGCACCGCTGTCTTGTGGAAACTGCCTTCGTGTAAGCAGCATCGCTCTCTGACTCACCCGCACGCCGTGCATGCTTGCCGCTTTTCTTCATCCGACACCGAGCTGGCGACGGCGTGTACAGACGGACTGTGCCGCATCTGGACCGGGTCTACCACCGGTGCAGTCAACATACTCGTGTCCCCCAACACCGGCTTCAACGGCACTCTCAGCTCCCGTGCCTACTCCTTTGGTGACAAGGCCCTTCTGGCCGGCGGCTCGGTGCCCAACGTTTCCGGGTGGGATCGCCAGAGCTTCAGTGCACTGGGTACTGTTTTTCGGTTCCATCATAGTGCAGTGTTGTCTGTCGATGCCTACCGTACTCGCCAGGATATCGTGATATCTGCGGGGGAGGGAATACTGTTTGTGTGGAACTCCGCGACACTGGAGGTGCTACAGCGACTTAACATCAGCCTCTGCGATGCTTGGTCACCCCGGCCCCAAGGCAGGGCCCTGACAACATCGGGGACGTTTATGAAGAAGACTACCTTCCCGCATGAGCTGTGCTGGACTGTGGCGCGATTGATGGACTGACAGTTTGGTCTCCTGGTGGTAGTCGCTTCCAGCCACAAGTGCCTTCACTTTGTCGACCTCGATACCACCACGCATGCACAATTCTCAGACGACCACACTCAGGCCCAGCCCACTGGCGCCGCGGTGCAAGAGCAGTCAAACACTCCATCAGAGGTGCTTTCGCTCTATTTTAGGTACTCTGTGAGCAGTATCGACTGCGGACCACCTAACCGCGTTGCGTTCAGTGACACCTGTGGCAATCGCTACGTGCTGGAGCTGAGTTGAAAGCGCTTTGTAGTGTCTGTGTGTGTGTGGAACACGCATGCATAGAACCCCCCCCCCCCCCCCCCCAACAATCAATTTTGTTTGTTCGAGCGCAACTGGAGTCACAAGACCGCTCTCATCTTTCTCTTTCTTGCTTCCCTTGTGCACGCTGAGTGTCTCCGTGTCTCTCTTCTTGTTTTCGATGCTATGTCCTTTGCCTTTTTGTCAACATCTTCTGCGTGTTGTTGCCTATTCGTGTTCTTTTTTTTTCATATGTCCTTCAGCCTTTTACTTCAGATTTCCTTACTCTGTTGCTGAGGCACACGTGCACTCTCTCTCTCTCTCGCTCTCTGTTTTCTTTTTGTTTTCAACTGTGTACAAACAACCGGTAGTATTGCGACTAACTCGGAAGCACCAGTTGCACCGGTAGAACTTGCACATTGACCGATGAGGTCTATTAAGCACAGCAGTCTCTTCTCGATGAGGGAGGGGCACTGAAGGACTCAACTCTTCCCCTCCTTCTCGGGTTGTCCATCAGCAGCTTTGCTCTTTTTGGTTTCGAGCAATTGTGCGTTTGTGCTTGATGTTAGTGCTATCCTTGTCACATATATATATATATATATATTTATGTTTTCTACTCCGGCCTTTGATCATAAAACGATGGTACGCTTTGACAGCGTTGCTCGTTGTGCGGGAGTGCTCATGTACCCTCTTCCACATAGAGGTGCACTTGTCCGCGCTGGCGTGCGTGGTTGCAAGTGTGGTTCATCATGTACGCATGTGATATGGTTTATGGCTATTTTAAAATGCCTCCTTCTTTCACAGCTTTGCGTTTGCGCGTATGTATGCGAGGGTTTTAGCACACATGAGGGACTCGTTATTACCTTTATGTTAGTACGTCAAAAGAGGTGGAGCCTGACGCTCTATGTAGAACTACACCTCCCCCACCCTGCCCTGCCTCGCCTGCTCTCACACATCTACGAGCACGTTGACTTACGTTATGATTATCATTTTCGCTGTTGTCACTGATGTGACTTTCTTACTTAATTTTCGCCTACGCCTTTCTCTCTTTCTCAGTGGCGGTTGTGCCCTTGCAGCTCTCTCTCTATCTGAGGATGTGTTGTGCTGTTTCTCCATCTTCTCTTCAAATTTTTTCGTTTGTGCACCACCGCTTCTCATACGTGTACGGATCGTTGAAGAGTTGAGAATCTATGGATCGCTCTTTTTTTTTTTTCCTTGTCACCCATGATGCCCGTCGGTGTTTTTGCATGCATGTTTGTGTGCCTTGTGTGCTGTACGCGCACGTGCCGCGCATTTTTTCCGGGTTCTGTTTGCCATACCCTTGTAAATGCTGTTCAGCGCTCCTCCACTTTGCCTGCAGCATTCGTTTAATTTCTTTTTTTTCTTCGGCTTTCGCAAGGGAATAAAACCGCCTTCTTTCTGTTAAAGCTGCATTTCCTTTTCATAATCCCCGCTCCTATTCTTCACATTTGACTTGTCGCGTTTGCTTGTCTTCCCGACTGTGCTTCTGCGCGTGCGCCAGGCTGTGCTGCTGGTGCTGGGGATGAAAAACAGCAGCAAGGAGTAGGTTGAACGGAGCGTCAAGTTTTGAACGAAAAATGAGCTGGCATAAGATGAAGAAAGACAACACCGAAATAAATGAGGTTGGGTCTCTCTGCTCTCTCTCGAAAACGCAACGAGAAGTGTGTGGAATATGTACGCCCCGCTTTGCTCGGTGGGCTGCTTGTGGTGATTACTATCACTGAGTCTTAGGAGTGGTGAGGTAGGGCCTATTGAGAGGAGTGCGTGATGCGTGATGCGTGTGTGTGTGTGTTTGTGCGTCTCTGCATTCACCTTTTCTTTCTTTCCATTACCTCTTTTTTTTTTCTGCACACTCTCTGTTTTACTGGTCGTCTGATGTCTCTTTCTTCGCCTGTGTGTCACCTTCTTCCTTCCTCCGGCGTGTGTTCCTGTGCTTGCGCTAATATGCGCACTTTGTTCGTTTTGCTCCCCTACTTCCAAGCACGTGTGTGTGTGTGTGTGGTGGTTAGGCAGCCTCCACGCGCATATGCCGCGGTACACCCGATCGACGTCGTTTTGGAGTGAGGTGCATGCAAGGAGTGGCAGATCCGGGAAAGCAAACGCACAAGTACGATACCCTTTGCTTCCCAATCTTCTTCCTCAGAGTAGCTTGGTCAACACTCCTTCCTGTCGTTGGTGACATCTCGTTGGAGCTTTTGTGTCAGGCTCCCGGCTCTTGTGTACGTACCGAGCTCGCATTCGAAAGTGGTTTGTGCTAATTTCTCCATTTCCCTCTTTCTGTGTGCGCACACATCTGTGCGTCTTGCAACCGTGCCGCATTCGTCTTTGTGCTGTGATCCTGTCGCGCTTGCGCCTTGTTTTTTCTCTCTCTCTCTCGCTACTTAGGCCTCAGGTGCAGTGACGTTGCGTTGAGAGCAGCGCACAAACACGCCCGCGAAGAACGTGGCCTTCACCCTGGCGGGAGCTCCTCTTGATGTTGGTGATGCGAAGGTAGGTATGCGCGTTCAAGACTACTGGGGCCTCTGCGGCACGCTGCGTTGGATGGGGAAGCTCGATAAAGACAATGCGCTTAACAAGGAGACAGGTAAGCTCTTCGGTATCGAGTACGACGACGAGAGTGCGAATCCGGTGCGCAGCGACGGCACATGGAACGGCCGCAAGTACTTCGAGTGCGAACCTCGTAAGGGCCTTCTTGTGAAGGTAGGTGAGGTCTATCCCGAGATCATCACCGAGCAGGTGGCGATGCTGCGGGAGCGCTTTGGCGAGCGTGTCGCAACATGGCACGACTTTGAGCTGGCGAAATTCTGCATTGCACGCTGATTCGACATGGGAAAGGTCTGTGGGATGATAGAGAGGCATCTGCAGTGGCGGGAGAGCTTCCGGCCGTGCGCTGACGAGTACTTCCCCCAGACGATTTGCGAGGACTCTCCGTGTGACTACACAGGCACCACCGACTATGACGAAAATCTCATTTACTGCGAGCGTCCCGGTAATGGCGGCCGCTGCCAACCGCCCGATTTTGTGCGTAAGTACTCGCTGCCAGTAATTGCGCGGTGGCACTCGTGCGTTGCCGATATGGGCATTGTGCGCATGCGTGCCACGGGCTACCGCTCCAAGCGAGTGTGCTACATTGTGGATCCTCTGAACGTGAAGGCTGTGTCGCGTTCGATGATCAATTTTGCGCAAACGCTGGCGACGGTGGAGCAGGAGAACTACCCTGAGAATCTCAGGTGTGTCTTCATCGTGAACTGCCCCGCGTTTTTCTGCTTTGCGTGGAAGTTGCTGAAGGTTTTCATAGACGAGCGCACCAACAAGAAGACTAATTTCTGCCCCCCCCCCCCCGAACAAAGCGGTGGATGCGATGCTACCAGTGATGCGGAAGGAAGACATTCCGAACTTCTGCGGCGGGTCCAGTAACAAGTGGATGGAGACGGCCAACGGAATCATCGGCTCAACGAATCCGAATAAGGTATACAAGGATGAGGGCTACAGAATACCAAACGTAACATGCGGCGAGCTGAAGGGAATGCAGTCGCGAGCCGAGAATGAAATCTCTCTAGGGAGCCTCAACGAAGCTGTGACGCTGGCAGCCACGCGCTCGATCGGGGCCTGACACGATCTCCGAGAACTTCACGCCCACCGGTACCGAAGTGCTTGGAGAGCCAAAGACGACTTCTAACACGAAGAGCAGAAGCTACATGACGAGAGACAATAAGGGAGAGAGTTGTTTGTCGAAGTGAGTTGCGATTGTCTGCCTATGGAAACCGTCGCGGGAGGCTCTGCACGAGTACGCCTGAATAATGACACTGTGCGTGCCACTGTGCACGCTACGGGCCTTCATGCATTTCTCGAACAGCGGAGCGACTGGCGTTGCAAGGGTGTGGGAAGGATGTACTGCAGCAGGGGGAAGTGTGTGGGACAGCAATGCGTGTGTGCGCTGACAGCGTCTTGGGGCTGAGGTGCGCCTGCATGGTTGCTGTGTATCTCTTTCCCATGCGCTTGTGCTCTCCCAGTTCTATCTCAAGCGATAGCGGCAGCTCTGCCAGCGGGGCCGGTGACACAGGTTCAGGCTTTCGCGCGTGTCCTTATGTGTGTCTTGGGCTCTTTATTGTGCCCTTTCTCGCCTTTGTTTTCTTTTCCGTGAGTTTCGCCGCCAACGGCTTCCACGCCACAAATGGACAACTCACTGAAGTGATCACCTCTCCGTCCATGACGGACTCTCTTTCTCCGTGTCTTTTCCATTTTTAGCCGGTGCCCACCCCTCTCCATTTCTACTCCTCTTCTGTCTTCTTTGTGCGCCGCTCTTCTATCCCTTCCTCGTTTTCTTTCTTCGTGCGCTGAACCCCCCCCCCCCCCAGTGAGCTCGCTGCTGTAATCGCGTTTTGTTCTTTTCGCGCTCTCCCGTTCTCGGTTTACCTCTTCTCCTTTTTTTCTTTTTGCGAATCGTCTCTCATTCTTTTCTCTCTTTTTTCCTTCCCCCCTTCTCCCCTGCGCCGATGTTTTGAGGAACCGCTCAACTTGTGTGTCGGCTCACCTCTCCATCTATTCCCTCTTTCTTTTCGTCTCGCTTACGCACAATCTCTTTTTTGTGGGTTAATGAGGCCAATATGCTTGTGGCCTTCGTCTTTCCCTGTATATAAGCGCTTGAGGTGGTGAATGCACCGTACTCCCCTCTCGTCCATCACTCTCCTTTCTTCCTTATTTCTCTCCCTACGACGCATTTCCAACTGTGTACCGACTCACTGTTGTTGCTGTGATGGTGTTGCTGTACGCTGTATATATATATATATGTGTGTGTGTGTGTATGTTGTTGTGCTGCATTTTTTTTTCTCTTATCCTAGTTCATGGCTAGAATCGCTGGTGTGCAGGTGGTGTGATTGTCGACTATATCTCTGGTCGGTTATGCACATACTACCGGCGGCTCAGCGGTTGTAGAGTGGTATGTGGGCATTTTTTTCCCTTTCGGCACCTCATTGCGGTGTGAATGTGCACGTCGATGTCTTTCTTCCTTCTTCCGTTCCTTTTTTTTTTTGCGCGTGCGTGTTGCTTATGAGTCCAGTATCCGCGCTTCTTGCCTTCTCTGATGGCCCTGTTGCTTATCGCGCAGCTTCCCCGACCCTTTTCTTCCTTCTCTCTTCGTGTATTCTCGCACCGCTTCTCCACGTCACTGTGCACAAGCCATCCCTCTTGTTTGCTTCACGCCAGGTTCGTTTTCCTCTTCGCCACACTCATGGTAGATTGTGTCTGTGTGCCAATGTGGACGTTCCCACGTTTTCGTAAAATATGTATTGCATGGTAACCTGACTGAACTAGTGGGACATCAGGGTTGTCTTCAACAGTGTGTGTGCGACAGCGATGCCGTTTGGCGTTCAACAGTCTAGCGACTGATGAAACGCGCTATTAGTGTGTGTGTGTGTGTGTGTGTGTGTGTGCAGGTGTCATATAGCGTCAGGAGACGGAGGGGGTGAGATGGGGATCGGACAGAACGAATCTTGGCGAGGACGTGTGCCGAAGGTACGCTCCCACTGCATCTCAATTCATTGTCTTGATTCCCCCCTTTTTGTGCAGTTTTACGTTTTACTACTCCCCACGTTCTTCTCGTTCATTCATCCTCTCTGTGTTTTCTTTAGGCTTCCATCCTCATTCCCGCGTGCGGTCTTTATTTCGCATCGAGATGTGGTGCTGTTTTTTATTGTTTTCTTCTTATTATTCGTTTTCCTTTCAGCAGATGACAACAACACATCGAGAGACATGAACGATAAACTAAAGCAACACAGGCGACAGGAAGGCAGCGAGACTTGCGCACCGAAGATGATGCCGCACCATATCGTATTTCGGTATAAGCAGAGCCGCCGGTGAGTGAGTAAGAGGGACACGAGCACCCACATACTCGTAGCTCTTTCTCTCTCTCTCTCTCTCTCTCGCAGGCGTTTTTTTTTTTAAGCTGGCATGATTATCAGAGGGAGGGAGAAGACTAGTTGGCTCGGCGGATGCTTAGTGTGGGAGCGCACTCTGCTGTTGTCGATGGTTGAGCACTCTCTTACCTTTAATGCACTGTGAGCCACCCTCTTCTCCTTTTAACTGCCTCACTCTTCCTCTCTCTCCTGTGCACGTCTCTCTCATGCTCCGTCATCTCTTTCACTTGTGTCGCTTCTTCTCTCCCCTAACCCCGTTCTTTACTTCCTCTTCGCTCTTTAGGGCTCCCCATCACGTTGCAAGCACAGACACTACCCACGTACATCTTTGTTGTTATTCCCCTCCTTCCTCCTTTTTTCTCGTCGGACACACGTGACGGTGTTCCATGGGCTTCCACTGTTGGTGGTCGCTTCCGCCCTCTTTCCTATTTCTCCACGTCTGTGTGCATGTGAGCATCTTTCCATTTCTTCCAAGGCCACTAACGTAAACAGCGCCACCCCTCTCTTAACGCCAGCCCTTTGCCCTGTCGAACCATCTCTGCCTCTCCCCCTCGGTTTGCTCCTTTTATTCTTTCGTGGCGAACGCACGGGGGTAAAGAGCAGTGCAAAGATGTCCGCTACACACGCACTGCGCGACAAGTGGTTTGTTAGTTTTCTGCCGCTGCTGACGGCGGATATGGTCAACACAGACTACAAGGGCAACTGGCAATTAGCAGCACAGGAGCGCACGCAGAAGCTCGACTGGATTACGTCGGTAGAGGAGCTGTGGTCTACAATGAACTCGCTCCCCAAGGTGCATCAGCTAGGCATGGGGAGCACACTCATATTTACACGCAACAACAAAGAGCCGCCGAGCTACGAAGCGTATCCGAATGGCTCGCGTATCATGATTAATCTCCTGAGGCCACCGACGACGGATACCGGTCTCGAGTTGGTGCTGGCTGTTGTGATGGGAGAGACGGTAGCGGAGAAGGCCAGCGATGGGAAACCTGTGTGCGATGTGCTGCGCATTGCGGCCCGTCCTAGCCGCGAACACTCGGAGCAGATTCGTGTGGAGGTGTGGCTTAGTGACTCTACCCGCTCTCACGCCGTCGCGGAGTTTTTCGCAGAGGCGATGAAGGAAAAGGGCTTAGCTGCCAATTCGTATAATATCGCGGAGGCCAGCTTTGACGCTGCAGCCTCCAGTAAGGATAAGAAGGTGCTGACTGCCTCCACTGTGCTGAGCCCTGCATTGCCCCCCATGGTGAAGGATTAGGCGCCCAGATGATGCGCAGGGTGTTGCAGTCCTCGTCTCTTTTCCTCTGATCCTGTTCTCCACTACCGGATCACGCAGCACATCCTTTTCGCTCGACGTGTCTGCGCATGTGACGTCGAAAGAGGGGGGAAGGCGCCCCGCCGCAGAACAGATGAGAATCACCTTATTGGAAGAAGGAGGAGAGAAGAGTAGATGATGTGAGGCGGGCCTTGTGTGCACAGGCGTCTCGAGGATGCGAAGCGGCGACGACGAGCTGGGAAACAGAAAGGGCGACAACTTATTAACTTCCCCCCACACGCACCCATACATGCCCACACCAAGAATAAAGACGCGCGCGCACACATACATGCGCAACGACAAGGAGAGGAAATTTACCCTTCCGCTTACTTTGGATTTCGTAAGTCGATATAAAAACGAAGAACAGAGCGAAAAAAAGGCGCGGAAACAGAAGTGTTGACAAGGGAGAAGCGGGAGAGAGGTGCGGTACGGCCACGCAACACCCATAACAGAGAAAGTACTAAAGTACAGTGTGCGTGTCAGCTTCACAGCGATGGCGTTTGTGGGTGTACACGGCACCCCTCCCCACCGAATAAAAAAAAACTAAACAGAAGGCATCTGATGAAAGAACGGACGGAATTGACGTCAAGCGTGGGATTCACTGGGGGGGGAGGAGAGAGCCAGTGAGACGCTTGCACCAAGCTCGCAGCACAGGCAAGCAGACTTCCCTAGTGGCGCATATATGCATTTTTGTCCTGTGGATGCGATCGTTTTCTCTCTCCAGTCGTTCTCACTTCCCCCTTTCTTTGCGCGACTGGCATCTCTGTCTTCTCTTTTCCTGCCTTGATGACTCGCTCCCCGTTTGCGTACTCCTACTGAGCTGCATTGCTGTGCAATACAATGCTGTGCTTGCTCTGTGTGCCTGCGTGTGTGTGTGTGTGTCAGGCGAAAGCAGGCGTGTGCACTTGTTTGTGTGACTGTGTGAAGACCTTTATGAGATGAAGCGCCACACTCTTTTACGTCTTGTCTGTATCCTTACGTGGCATGCCTGGCGGTGATCTCGCGCTTTCTTTTTAATTCCCCCCTTTGTCGATCTTTGTGCTCCGGCGTGTACTCTTTCTCTTCGCCTTTTTTCCTTTGTTTTACTCCCTGTGCGCTTTGCTCTCTCCTGGTTCACCGTTCTCCCTTTTTCCTCCCCTCATTGCCGATGACTCTCTGTCTCTCGCTTTCTCCCCCAGAGCCCCTCCGCGTTTCTCTCTCTGTTTCATCTTCTAACGTCGGGCTCTTCTTTTTCCTCTTCTGTTTCCCTCTTTTCCCCTTCGCGTCTTCGCTGTACCCCCTTTGTTGCCTTTTGCTCCTGTGTGTGTATGTGTGCGTGTGTGTGTGTGTGTGGTAATTGTTTGGGCTGTCCTCTTCTCTAACACGTTAACATCGACACCACTCTTCACTGCGCATACCCACGCAACCAGCGATACACACATTTTTCTCTCAAAAAATGAAAAGCCAATTAATTGCCTCACGTAGTGCTCCTTTCATTTCTCAGCTAATCAACCAACCAAGCCACCTTCACCTCCCCAACAAATGATAGTGTAAATGCATGCAGAACAGTAACCTATGGCACTCCCGCGGCAAGCAACAATCATGGGGAGGGAGTCGGAGACGTGCGATGAGGCAACCTCCCCCCTTCAAGCGTTCACCCCGTGTTCTTTCTACGCCCCCCAGGTGCATGACCGTCTTGCAGGCTGTAGTCTGTGTACTCTTACACCAGCGAGTCAGCCTGCCACACAATGGTGGGTTGGGAATCTCGTATAAGTTTGTCACTTGCTGGTGCACAAATGCTGAGAGAGAAAGAGGACAGATGACAGCATCTGTGCCATTTTGTTGTTGGTGTGCTCACAACATTCCCTCACCTACTCTGTTGTGCTCGCGACTGGGCAACAGCGCGTGAGTTTCTCCAGTCACCAACGACCTCACGTTTGGGCTTTGCGCCGCCGCTGTTCTCGTATTCCATGCGCGGTCTTCGGCCGCTGCGTTTGTACATCCCCCATTTCTTCACAAATCCTCTCCAATTTCTACGTGCGCTTCCTTCCCCTTTCCCTTTCCGTGCCTTGTCGCTGTATGCACCTGCTGCTCAACACAATGCGGGTTACGCCAACCACTTTGACGCTTTCACTTTCTCCCTACAGAGGAAAAAAAAGGAAGAGATGCAGATCTTCATCAAGAACGCCGCCGGGCGCACGGTGGCTGTTCGCGTGTCCGCCGAGGACACCGTCGCGTCCCTCAAGGTCCAGGCCAATGTGACGGTGGGAAACCTCTTCTTCGCGGGCATGTGCCTTGCTGAGGAGGAGACGCTCGCCGCTTACGGCCTGTCCCAGGAGTCCACTGTAGATGTTGTCGTCCCGGTGGAGGGTGGTAAGGGCAAGAAGAAGAAGAAGCGCATCTTCACGAAGCCAAAGAAGCCGACGCACCGGCACAAACTGGAGAAGATGCGGGCGCTCAAGTACTTCAAGGTGACGGAGAACGACGACGGCTCCTACAAGGTGGAGCGCATGCGTCAGGACTGCCCGCACCCCCAGTGCGGCGCGGGTGTGTACATGGCTCAGCACAAGGACCGTCAGTACTGCGGCAAGTGCCACCTGACCTACAGAGCGGAGAGCAAGTAAGACTGATGTGCAGTGCATGAACCTGCGCCCCTCACGCGCGCCTGCGTGTGTGTGTGTGTGTTCGGCAGGCAAAACATTTCTCCTTTTCTTCTGTGCTTTCTCATTTTTTTTTTGCCTTTCGTTGCGGCGTAGGTCATTCTTATCGCAACCACAGTCCACCAAGGAGGCGCACTCATGGCGCTAAAGACCAGCTAAAGAGAGAAAAGAGGGGGCTGAAGCGAAAGTGAAGGGGAATTTATGGCACTGGAGAAAAGTCATTCACGCATGCGAATGTCCCCTGAGCCCTCCTCCTCTATACTTTACTTCTTCCTTCTCTCACCTCTGTTCGGCGTTGCCTCGCTTCTCTGTTCGCTGTGGAGCTGCGGCGAACAGCGATGGTAAGAGGGCTGCCGGACCCGCGCCACAGGCAAAAGATGCCGCGAATGCCGGCTCGTGTGTCCAGTGTGTGAGAGATGAAGGACAGGTCAACTGAAGAAGGTGCGTTTGAGCGCTCTCCTCCACTTGGACTTCACTCTTTTAGTCTCTCATGCGTCTCTCATCACCCTCAATCCGGTGTGTGTCTGCGCTGCTCAACGCTTCCGACGTGGCATGGAAAACGCAGCGGAAAAATGGCAGCGCATGTGAAGCAACGTTTCCTACATCTCTTTCATTTCCTCTTTCCCTGTTCTCTTCTCTTTTCCCTCGCGCGTGCGCCTGTAAGTCCTCTGTACAGCTAGGAGTGACAAAGCATCGGCAGCCAAGAGCTGCACGATCCACCAGCACCTCTTCACTCACAGGTGAAACTCTGATATACACCTTCCGCGCATTAGGCCTGCAAGGAAGCGCCAATAGCTCTATTTTCGCGCCAATTTCCCGAGTCGACGCTTCACCATCAACTTGCCTTGTTTTTGTGCTTTCCTGAGGTCAGCGGCCGCAAATAAACACCCACACCCTTACACACATCAATCTCATTCAGCCGAAGCTTTCTCGTGCACTTCCACCTCTCGCTGTAACTATATCAGTTCTATTTTCCCCCTCAAAATGGGCCTCTCCGACATTGACGAGGACGAGCCCGTGACGCACCCGCCTCGGCCACCGACCTTGAACGCACAGTCTTCACTACAACGACCCGGCATGATAATTGGCTCAACCGCCGACGCCCACATGATGACGTCCAATTATAACAGCACCAGTAGTGACACCTTTGCGGTGGACGACTTGTTTGGCAGCATCAGCGCCAACACCTCTGCCAGCCCCTCAGGAACCAGTGCGTCACCCTTGCATTTCTCTTCCTTCGCCCCGGCGACCCCAAAGGTTACCTCTTCAGCTACTACCGACACCGTTTCGAGTGTGCTGAATGACCTCTTCGCAGCTCCGACTATTGCATCGACTGGCCAGAGCGAAAACTACGGCAAGCCGGGTGCGATGCAGGCTATGATTTACGTGGACAGAAGCAGTGACAGTGCGGAGGACGGTGTGACAAACTTGTTTGACCTATCGAAGCCGGTGAAGAAGGACAAGTACAACAATGCAGAGAGTCTCCTGGAGGCCTTCGAACGGCAAGGCAAGAAAAGCGTTAGTGGCGGCAGGTACGCCGACGAGGGTGAGACACTCGCCAACCTGACGCGAAACAAAGACGACAACAAAGTTCGAGCCCGATTGCTGGCGCTCATGAACTACTACGACGTGCTTGGCGTTGCCCCTACGGCATCGGAGGAGGAGATCAAGCACAGCTACAAGAAGAAAGCCCTGGAGCTCCACCCTGACCGCGTCGGTCGAAATCAAACTCCGGAGGAGGCAGAACTGTTCAAGGTAATCACCAAAGCCAACGAGGTGCTTTCAGACGCGGAGCAGCGCCGTCTGTACGACACGAGTCTTGTCGATGTTGCTGGACAGTCAGCGACGACCGCATCAGCAGCAGACTGGTGGAATCACATGCAGAGCTGAACTGCTACATTGGACTGTGCTCTGTGTCACGAGAGTTATTTGAATTCGGCTATACCACCGCTGTCTTAGTGATGCTCTAGGATTGCCATCACCTGAGCGGTGCCCTTCCCCTATTCGCTTTTAGCTTGCTTTACATGTTTTATCTCAAAGCACGTCTGTGCGTGCGTGTGACAACTAGTTGCTTGGTCTTCTCTTCTTGAAGTTGAGAGAATGAGTCCGAATTCAAATTTTTGCGCTTTCTTCAATGTGTGGCATATGTCCACGATACGTCCAATTCGATATTGTGCCCCGGCATGGCACGCGAGCCTCGCGGACCGCTCGACGCTCGAGGCGGACCGTGTATCACGCAATGCGGGTGCGTGCGCCCTTGGCATTGCGTGGGCTCGCCTGTCGGGTGCCGATGGCTGCCCCCCTCCCTCCCTCTGTGCCCCCTCCGAAGGACATGCCGCCGGCTCTTCGTGCGCCGGCGCGGTGCACCGGCGGGGATGGCCGAGGAGGGCAGCGGGGCCCCGCGCCGATCAGCCCCGCCCCGTGCGTGTGCCACCTGTGCGGCGTCTCCTCCGCGCGACCGGGTGGGCCGATGAGGCACCGATGCCGGCTGCATGACGAGGCGGCCCCGGCTTACAGCCCCGAGTCTGCCAGGCCCCCATGTGTGGAGAGCCTCCAGGTCGCGTAATGGCATGCCGGCCGGGTGCCGGGTGTGGGGGAGCCCTGACCTGAGGCTGGGCCGATCCGACGGCAGAGAGACGCTTTGTCCTGGGCGAGGAGGGCTCAGCGGCATTGTTGCCGGGGTGGAGGAGTGGCGGCTGCAGGCGCCTGTTCGCTCCCTCGCTCGTGGTGAGATGTACACGTGAGAAAAGTAAGGAGTTTTTGCGCATGGATCGCTTTTGCACTGAGGCAAGGACTCCCCATGCTTTTCTCGCTGTGAGCTGCCCGTGATGTAGACATTGCAGCGACATCTGCTCGCTCTCCCAGATCTCCTCCGTCGTATGTGCTGTAGTGGCGGCTCTTATCGCGGCGCGACTTTTTTTTATGTCAGTGTCTCTAACCGCTGAGCAACACTTTATTTTTCATCTATTTTCATCCTGTGGTTTTCCAGTTCTGCAGGTAGGTTCTCGCTTCGCGCGGTTGTGGTGTGAGCCATGCATTCTCTAACATTCATCTGTTCCTCTTTTGCTTCTATTCCTGTTTGCTTATGAAGTTATGACCATTCCTCTGTGGAGTCTCTCTGTGTGTCCCTCTCCATGAATGTCAGTATCACTGCGTTCTTGTGCCTGTGTGCTTTGATGTGCTTGTCCCTCTCCAGTTTCCGCTCTTCCTTTGTGAAGGTGTGTGTACCTCCATTGTGACCGATCGCCTTCCCCTCCTACCCGTGGTACCACTTCACCAAGGACACAGAAAAAAAACGAAAGAATGCAACACTGTTGCCCCCCAGTCACCTTCCCTATCAATAGTAGCGTTTGTGTTCTGCTCTCTCTCTCTCTGAGGCTCGTCTTGCCTTTCCCCAGGAATGCATCTTCCTCCCTTGTACTCTCCTTGATACGCAGTTCTTCCCTCCCTCTCCTCCGACCTAACGCACAGCACTCATTGCGAACCTCCAGTCTTGCAGATTCACTCATTCTTTTCGCTCCTCTTTTCACTATCGCCGCTTGTGATTTCATCTGCGTCGACTTTTAGTTTAATAGGACCACCGTTGTCGTTTGCTAAGGATGTTCCGCCGCTCCCTTATGGCCCTTAACTGGCGTGATCACGGCATCAGCTACGTCAAGTACCTTAATGTTGCGACCGAGGCACTCCACATGGCCACCAAGGATAAGGTGCGCGCCAGGTATTCGCGCTACTCTTCTCCCAACTACATTTCGGTGAAGAATGACGGCACTGGCGTAATGGAGGAGGTAAAGAAGGTGCCCACCTTCACTAAGGACTACTAAGCGTGACTCGCCAGTGACCCCCATCCGTGCAGTGACACGCACCTGCAGGCCACGAGTGGTTGAAGCAGCCACGCAGCCAGACGCAGACGCAGATGCGGTGTAGCAGAGAACGACGGCGGCCAATCGCCAAAGCGGTATTTGTTGCTCCAAGATCTCTAGGTGGGGGTCCCTTTTTTCTTTTTTTTTTTCATCACTCTCCCTGTGCGTGTGCATGAGTGTGCGTTGCGCTCATCTTCACTCAGGGGATGGCCATCTCAACGCGTTGCAGTGGGCGGTTGTAGTAAGTTGAAGCAACAGAAGAAGGGGCCGAACACCTGTAGTCCCAGTAGGAAACAAATCAAACAATAGTGTATGAGCAGCTGCCGCGACGAGGAGGCTCTTGGTCCACATACGCCGCCGAATACTGTAAAGGCGCGCGTATCCTTGGCTGCAGAATATCTCTACGAACAGAATTTCAGCCGTGGTTTTGTGCGTGTGCGCCTGGAGAGACTCAGCGCTATCTCTTGTTTGCGGCAACACAATAGTCGAGTGGATGTTCGCGTGCGCCCCAAGAGGGGAGAGGGGAAGGCATAAGGGAAGCTGCGCGCCTCACCAGATGTAACCACCATGCTCAGAATGCGCAAAGAGGGAGTGAGACAGGAATAGACTGGCGAGTCCGTCACCACTTTTTTTGTCATGCGCTTTCTCCTTAGAAGGGCAGCACCGGTCTCTCTTCGTGTCTTTTTTGCTCAAAGACCAGGCCATGGTTACTTGTTATTCTTGCCTCTCTCTCTCTCTCTCGTGATCTCTGCTCTTGTCCTTACATCGTATCTCCCTAACTCATTCGTATGCCCCCCAGTGCACACTGCAGCGTCGTCTCTGCATCCACGGGCATCTCCTCCCTTCTGCCCCAGCACCTTTACTGGCATAGATCACAACCCGCCAAGGAGGTGAACTGCGTTCAGCGACAGTGCAGACTACCTGAGGGGTTGTTTATGAGAAAAAACGCCGCTCTAGCGCAGTCCACTCCGTGTCACCTCTTCAGACCTTTCAGCGAGGCACAAACCCACATTCATTCTGTTATTCGTCGTCGTCACTTCTCCTCTGCTTTCTCGTGTTGTTCGCTGGTTTCCTCGTCCGTCTCCTACCCTTTGCCGTAGCTGCTGGCGTGTGGGAGGGGGCTGCGCTAGTGCGCTTATGTGAGGGCGTATCTGCAGGTGTTCGCGGGGGGCCTATCTTGTTCACGAAACCAGGGCTGGATATCACCGGGCATCTTTCTTCCCTTGCAGACTGTGCACCGCACCCCCACACCCACGCGGAAACCGACAACACCGGGAGTGTGATGCGCTTGAGATCTTTCGTTGCTCTGTGCTGTTTCTCCTGGTTTCTCTCGTCATCGCTGTTTTTATTTTCCCTTTTACACACGTGCCCTCAGCCTTTTCCTCCCTTCCCCTCCATTCACTTTCCCCCACGTCTGCATTGACGCGCTTGCATTTGAAGCAGCATCGTTGTCGCTTTCCTTTCTTTTTCTTTGTGCGCCTTTTTGTTTCCTGTCGCTCCTTCTCCCCCTCCCGTTCGTATGCAGATGTGTGCGTGAGCAAGTTACAGCGGTGCTGCTTCCATTTTCTCTTCCTTTTCGGATCTGTAGTTGCAGCGACATTCTCGTGGCTTGCACATGACAAGGGAGTTGAGGGGATGCCGTGGTACCTCAGCACCTTCCGCGCAGGCTTCTGCGCTATTTATGCATACTTTGGGTATACCCAGGTTCGCTGGTTGGTGGAGGCCGAGGATCGCTATCATCGCTCGAGCACATGGAAACCTGCTGTCGGAACGATTTTTGACCACAAGGTGGTCATGACCCGTGGCGGCTCGAGCTACGTGCAGTATAAGTTCAGCGTCGATGGAGTCGAATACATCGGTGACCGCTTCCGTAGCGGCGGGATCCACAAGGAGGAGATGGTGTCGAACCCGACCCTGCTCGGCGCCGGCACGCAGCTGGTCGTCTACTACAACCCCGCCGACCCCTCTGAGAGCGCCATCAAGCTTCAGCCAGACCGCGCCGCGGAGTCGGTGTTCGTCATCGGCTCCCTCCTTTCGTTCCTCATCGCCTTTCGCGCGGTGCGCTGCGAGACCATCTTGCCGAACATGTTCTACCGCTTCCTGGGAGTGAACCGGCGCGTTGGCGGGATTTCAGGACTTCGACAGGCTCGCCTGCACTCGAGGCAGCGCATGAAGTACGGCAAACACTCTGGTACCCTCTAGTGATGTTTCGGGGCGGACGGCGTCTGCACTGCTGCAGGTGAAAGTTGAGGATCACATTCTTAATCGAAAGGACAACGCTAAACGCGCGCGTCGAGGCTGACTCACCATTGCCCCACATTCGTGGGGCTGCGGTATATATGGCCATCCCTCTGCGCAGCAGCCATCTGCTGCGGTACGTGACTGCGCACGCTGGTCGCACGTTGCCCCGCGTTCAGTTCTGTGAATGTCGCTTTTTTTTTTCTATCTCGTTGACTGCGTAGTTTGTGAGCGTGGTGGTATCCTCACGAGTAGGGCGGATGGACTTGTCACATCCACCTGTTTACTGAAAGATTACGTAGAGGCTGCGCAAGTCCTGCGTAGCTGCATGTCTCCCACTTTTCCTTCTCTTTTCGGTCTTTTCCACCCCCTTCGTCTTTGTTTCCCTTTTCCCACACTCCATTTCCTCTTTCCTTTGTATGGGCACTTTGACCTTACAGCTGGCGATTCTGCGCGGCGATGTACAGCATCGTTGTACTCCACTAACACCGCCTTTACCCAATTTCGACCACCATAGCCCCCCCTACAAACGACTGGAGGGGTAAAAGTTTTACGCAAAGAAGGCGACAGTGAATGGGATCAGCAAACCGACTACCTTTCTTGCTCACGCTTTATTGCTGACTCCCGTGACACGACCCCAACCACCACGTCCCTCACCTGTACCGAAGTGCGGCAGTCAGTAGAGCCCAAGGGAACCCCTCCCCTTTGTATGGAGGCGGACGGGAATATCCGCAGGTCTCCGCACACACAGCTACGTGTTTCTTTCTATCTTCAGACTTGGTAGGTTTTGAGGCCTTCGAAGTGAATAAAGAACTACAGCGACAGACACACACGCACACCACCTCTGCCTGGTGAGTCAGAATAATGACGGATACGCCGTCTGCTCTCAGTGCGCGGGCGTCGGCGCGGCTCAGCGGTGCGAGACGCCCGCGCACGTCGCTGGTTGAGTTTTGCGTACAGGATATCATGGAGTCGCTTAGCGTGGGCGAAGATTACCTGATATTAGGCATTGATGAGGCAGGCCGAGGTCCCGTCATTGGCCCCATGGTGTACACCGGCGCCGTTATTTCGCTCGGTGAGCACGACGACCTTGTGCGGCTGTGTCACGTGGCGGACAGTAAGATACTCGATGAGCGACACCGGCTCGCCTCCCTGCAGCAGCTGCGCCAACTCAAGACGTTCCGCTCCTTCACTGTGTGCGTCTCTCCCGAAGAAATCTCGAACACTATGACAGGTCGCAGCGGCCGCAACTTGAATACACTGAGCCATGAGACGGCTGTCCACATTATCTCCGAGGCAACGCTGGTCTCCGCCGGCAAGCTCTGTGCAGCGTACGTAGACACTGTCGGTCCGCCCGATACGTATCAGACACGTCTGGCTGGCCGTTTTCCCCACCTACGCGTGACCGTTGCAAAGAAGGCCGACTCCAAGTTCCCAATTGTATCCGCGGCGTCTATCGTTGCCAAGACGACGCGAGACACTGCGATCCAGGAGCTTGGCGAGAACATAGGCAGCGGGTACCCCAGTGACCCCCGCGCGATAGCCTGGCTGCGGTCGCATGTACATCGCTTTTTCGTTTTTCGACACGTCTACGGCTTTGTCCGGCACTCGTGGGGACCTGTCGTGCAGCTCGCGAACGACTCGGCGGTTTGCGTGCCGGTTGTGTTTGAACAGGATCTGGATGAGGAGGCGGCGAGGCGGCTCGAGCGCGGCGGCGATGGACGGCAGCAGAAGCTCAGCTTTGCAAAGCCTCCACCGAAGCGGCACATGGTGTACACTCACTTGCTGAAACTGAAGTATCCAACCAGCTTGGTGGAGTAGGCAGCTGGATGGGACACTGAGCGGCAGGTAGAGTTGCCGCCGCCCTGTTCTACCTCCTTTCATTATGTGAGTTCTTCAGACGCACACACAAACAGATCTGTACAGGTCTACACCATCTTACATAGAGATCTCTGCGCCAGGCATGGCCGCACACGCACGCGCGCAAACACGCCATAGGCGTGCTTGAATATCATAGAAACTGCCGTCGTGCCTCGGTTGAGGCAGTTCTTCAATCCCCACTGACATGTATTGACGCGTAACCCATCGCGTGTCCTCCCCTTCGCAGTGGTTGGTGCGGGCGTGTGTGGGAGAGCAAGCAGCAAGCGCAGGCATGACTCTTCCCTGTTTATGTGACTAGTTTGCCCATCCTCCCCGACTTGCTTGCTTGTGCTTGGAGGGGAGAGGAAAGCTGAGGGGGAGAGGGTAGCTGCGTTGTTGGACGACTATCGCGCACGGACTTCAGTTTCAACCTTTTCTTCTACTGCCTTGCCGGCTGTGTATGACGTTTTTGCTGGTAGTGGAGATGCGTCTGTGTCGGCTGCGGGATTTATGAATGTGCACTCTAACACACCCACCCACCCACACGCACCCACGCAGACACATGTCAGTACCCTTTCACGAGGCATGGCGGCACTTGCACTTTCCTCCTGGATTTTTCAAGCCGCTCAGAGAGACAGTGCCACGATAATCGAGTACTGTTTACTCTTCGTTTATAGTTTCCATCTTGGTTTTCTTCGCTTGCTTGCGGTTTGCGTTTCGCTCTTCCTCACGCCATGAGAGAAAAAAGGCCTTACGAACCGATGCCGTTGCACTACTGTCTCCTCGTGGCCTCGACTTGAGCACTGTTAGTCTCCTCCTCCTCCTCCGTCTCTGCGCAGTGCAATACTTCATGCAGGACACAGGAGCAGTGTGACACAGCCCTCGCACACACACACATGTGGGCCCCCCTTTTTTTTTCGATGGATCCGTCTTCTGCTTCTCTCCCACTTTCTACCGCGTCCTTTTTTTTTTCGCCCTTCACATTGCTCGCGTGATACGCCCCCCCCCTCACTATTCTCTCGCCTCAATAACCTGACGGTCAATATCAGGCAGGTACCGCGCAAGCTAAACAGTGGTGCCAACAAATCACTCGAGCAAGGCGTGAGGGACACCACAACTCCACTTCTCTCTGTCTGTGCACCTAGAGTCGTGCGCGCCGGCTGGCGTCTGCGGGCGTGTGCGAATGTGCATCCGTGATTCCTGAGCTGTGTCCCTCAGGAGCACTCTTAGCTCTTGGCAAAGTCGCTTCAAAGCAATACATCTTCTCTTTCTCTCGCGGTGGTTTGATTCCCTTCCGCCCAGAAGGTGTTCTGCGGTGCTCTCCGTATCCCCCGCTTTTCCCACTCAGCGCAATGACAACGCCAGAAGTTGTGAGGGCTGCGAGGCGACTACCCATACGCACATCGGTGGAGCGACTCCTGTTGAACGCGTTTGTCGTTTTCCTCGTAACTTTTGTCGTCCGCGCGACGCTCTTCACGTTCCGATACTCAGTGGAGCCGTACATCGCTTCCCCGATTATTCAACACCCATCGCTAGTGGACGTTGTGGGGAGGGAGGCCTCCGGGGCATGGCATGGTACTACTCAATCTGCATACGTAAGTGGCGGTGGGTTGCAAGTGGAGCGACTCATGACGCCGCCGCCTGTGCACTTTAGCATGTCGATCGCGACGACGGAGGCATCGACGTGGCGAGAGGTAGTGTACTGGCGCGAACGCGGCTTTGCGAAGGGAACACCCTACTATCTGCAGGGACTAGCCCTGTGGTACGTACGCTTCATTCCAGCTGTGCTGGCCAAGCCGCCGGTCACGGGGCTGGTGTTGAGTGCGATCGACGGGCTGACGGCAGCGCTTATCTCACGTTGGTCCTCTGCGAGTTCCGCGCTGCTGTATGGATTTTTCGTGCTGAATCCTATCATGGTTCTCACCACCACTTCAGAGTCGATCACCTCCTTCGAGATGTTCCTGCTGACCGTCACAGTGGATCTCTGCGCTCGACGGGCCACGTCGGTAGTTGCGTACGCCGGTGCGCTCATTTGCGCCTTTACTCTGGGCAGTCACTTCATCGCTGTCCCTGTGGTTCTTCTCGCGCCGCTAGGCACACCGTCGTATTCTATTGCCTTCGCGGTGGCGGCAGCGCTGACCGCAGGTGTTGGGGCCTATGCAGTGCTTTATTTGTACTCTACGGAGGCGTCGCATCGCTTCGCGTCGCTCTATGCGCCACCCGACAACGGCGTCATGTGGTACGTGCGGCAACTCGCTCTTCCTTCCTTTGAGCGCTGTCTCGAGCTCCTCATGTTGCAGTTAGCGTCGATGCTGCTCATTCCTGCAGCCGTCGCGCTTCCAACCGGATATTTTCGTCAGCCCTCGTCATCATCCGCGCACCAGCATCTCTTCACGGACGGACGTATCTTTCTTCTATTGATGGCCGAGGGCCTGTCGGTGCTCTTTCGCACTCAGCTTACTCTCCCGTACTGCTTCCTCATCATCTTACATTTTTACTCCTCCCTAAACCCTGCCGCGACCAAGACGGTGACGCTCAAGGACCAGCGAGTGGTGACGTACTCACCATACACGCGGGCTCGCCTTCTTGTGCCCATCTTTATCCAGCTGACAAGCATTCCTCTGGAGGTGAGCTTTTACACTGGGTGGGTGCTGCGCGAGACGGCCAACGCGAACTGGAAGTTCTTCTCTGATGTCGCATTCATGGTCGGTGCCACAGGCTTCTTTGTGGTTTGGTACGCCGAGGTGGTCGAGGATGCAGTACTGTGTGAGGGTGACGACGACGCCAACTTGGTGGCTTGCTCCGTGTCGCAGTTGAAGGCTCATAAGGCTGACTGACGGAGTCGTGTATTGCTGCAGATGTCTGCGGCGGATACTCACGTGGCGAGCGCCCGCCGATGCCTTGCCAAGAGACAGGCCTTGATGGCACCCAAATCCCCAACGACGCCTTTTCCAGGCTCATTTTTTTTTTTTTCTGGCCATGTTCATTGAGAGCGACGCGTGAGGGGTGGGAGGTGCCAATTGTGCTGCACCCCCACCCCCTTCACAGGCGCCTCCCTCTACTTGGATAATGATGCGCACGCCGCCTCTCGTCCCTAATAACGCAAAGACAATTTGAAGAAGCGCAGCGTGCCTCCATGTGGAGCTGGACAAGAGCAGATAAACATTAGCATCGCTAAGTTGATCGATCTTTCTCATGCAGTATTTGATACGATGCACCCAAGCCGTTGTTTGAGGAGGAGGAGGAGTTCGTTAAATTGGTCTCACCGGCTTCACCATCACCCATAACTATGAGCACATTTTGCTGTAGCCCCTGTCTCTTGTGCTGCTGACTCTATCTTCTTACACATTGCCTCCCTTTCCATCTTTTCACCCACCCACCCACCCAAACACACGTCATACAACAAAACGCACACATACGCGCGCCCATTTCACATCTACATATACACGCACGCCTGTGCTGTGTGTCTCTCTCTTTGGATGCATGTTCTTCATCTTCCATCATCATCTCTTTCTACGTCATAATCTCCGCCTCCCTCCCTCTCGTTTGCACATGTGTCTACGCCTCTCAGGTAGTGAAAACGGCAGAAAACCACAGACCACTCAAACAAGTTTTCTCTCTTCTTTCATATTTGCTTGACTTCCCCACCAACCTTGTTCACGTTCTTCCCGCTCTTACACACGCTCTTTCTCTCCCCCATGGTGTATGTGTGACGCGTGCTTGATCGGACCCCTTTCGCATCTCTCTTTAGCTATAGTTTTACTCTGCCCTTGCTTCTTCACTGCTTTCCCCTTATTGCTCCCGCTTCACTTCTCGCTACGCGACTGCCTTGGCTCCGAAACCCAAAGGGCTTTTCCTTTTGGCGCTCCTTCACTGACTCTGTAGCTTTCCGTAACGGTCAGAGGTACTTCTTTACTGCGAGTGCACCGCTGAAAGGCGAGGGGGGATAAGCGGCTTACCGTGGCGATCTGAGAAGAGGCGAGTGAAAAAAAAAGTGGCAGAAAAACGACACGGACTGTAGACGTTCTCAACTCCAAGTTTGTCCTTCCCCCTTTTTTTCATCGCCTCTTCTTTTTTTTTTCTCTCTCTTTGTGTGAGTGTGTGCTCATCTTGAGTTGCTCTATTCAAGTGCCCCTCCTCTCACCTCGCACTCCTAACGTCACACCACGCGGCTCGTCTGTCCGGAATCTTACTTGGACAACTTCTTTTACAGGCAGACGCCAGCCCACTTCTCTCCGATTCGCTGAGGGTACGTATTCGCTTTTTCTCTCTCGATCCTCTTCTTAGATTTGAGCACGCACCGTCAACTGCCACGCTCCATTACGTGCAATTGTGGCTTGCCGAAAGCAGCAGGAGGTGGATCCCGTACTCGAGCAGACAGAGATACTCAGAAAAAGCAGAAAAACACGAGGAATCCTCGTGCAATTACTCTTTGACGCCTTCGTACACTGACAGGCTGAAACACACACACACACTCACGTAGTTCATTGCGTTTCACCTTCTCCACTACGATCCATACACACCCACACACACACACCCTTCCCCACGTCGTATTGGCCGGCTCAGTCGCTTTGTTCCCTCAACCGCCGTGCTCCTCTACGACTTTCGTTGCTTCTTTCCCTCGCTGACGCACTCTTTTTTTTTTTGCCCGCGTTTTGTTGTTTGAGCGTTTCTCTCTTCGGTATTTTTCATCAGCGGAAGAAAGAGGAGCTTTCTTGTTCGACTCGCTCGGCAGTTGCATGCGCGCCACTCTATCTCACCATCTTGCCCTGTCCTTTATTTATCTCGCGAGTTCCTCTGTGCTGTGAGTTCTCCTCAGTCCCACATCCCACGGCACCTTTCAGGTTTTCGCCCCGCCCCACCCCTCACCCCTTCTTTTTTCACAACTCGGTGGACGTGCTTTTGATGTTGTGCCCCCCATTTTTCATTTCCCTTTTTGATCTTCGCTTCTCCTCCCCTCTTCTGCTCATTTTTTTTTTCTCTCTACATCCTCTACTCCATCGCGTAGGATGCACAGGACACGTTCGTAGTTAGGGCGTCCCATACGGCATTATTAGCCTTTCTTCCTTTTGGTATCTCCCGCCTTTACGGTAAATACTCACATGCGCTTCAACTTTCGTGATTCCCACCTCTCCAAATAAAAGTAAAAAGTGACGTATCGGTGCACACACGCTCACAACCGCTTCTAATTCTCTTGAGAAAGATAAAAGAGCAGTGTTGTGCTTCTTCTTTATCCTTTCCTACCTTTTATCCGTTCAAACCCCTCCTGTACTGTTGGCGTGCGATTGCCGTGCTACTCACGAGGTAGACGTCTGGCATCGCAACCGACGTGCCTGTACTTCCCCTTCCGTTGTGGCGTGTCTGTCTTTCCCTTTTCTGCACGTAAGCGGAGTGTACTGAGCATTGCAGAGGGTGCGAGCCCGAAGCAAGCTTTGCTACTCGTCCACACTTGCATACAAGCACGCTTACTCCCGGGCGCTTTTTGGGGGGCTTGCGCAGGCAAAGGAGGGAGATACGAAAAATAACATAACAGGCTTCTCGGCAACGGTCGCTCTGGTTGCCAGTTCCCCTGCCCCTTTTTTTTCGTTGTTCCCTGAGTTTCTCTTCATCTTTTTCACCTTCTCTGTCGGCTAGAGGTTTTCTCTTGACTGCTGCTTTCTCTGTTCTATTTTTTTTTCTTTCGTTGGTGTGTGTGCGTGTGTATCAGCGACTACATGCCTTTCTTCTTGGACTTCTACACGTCATTGCTTCTCTCTCTTTTCCCTTTTCTGCCTTTTCTTTTCGTCAGTATCTCGGATAGGTTCTACACACCTACACCCCTCACTCCACTTTTTAGGTGCTGACAAACTAGTCATTTTGCCACAAGATCTGACTCTGCCCTCTCCCTCCTGTATTTTCTTCTTTTTGTTTCGTTTCCTCACTGTGCGCGTGTATCTGCTCCCTGTTGCCCTTCTACTCTTTTTTTTTTCTCCCGCGCATTGCTTTGGCAGGCACATTTTCTTCTTGTTTTTGTAAGAAGAAACCGCCTGTTGTACTTTTGGGCTCTCTCTTTACTCTTCGTTTCATCTGCTAGACGACTTCTGTCTTCCCCTGCTTTAGTTCCCCCGTTTTCCTTATCGTCTCCCTCTACTCGTGACACACTATACAGAAAAAAAAATAGTGAGTGAGGGAGCGGTAATTCGGGAACCGTGAGCACAACAAGCACACTGGTGTTCTTCTACCGACGCGTCTGCCCATTCCTGTCCTCTTTCCACCTTTTTTTTTTTCGCTTCGAGTAGACACGCAACGCCAAGTGCAGCACTGCTTGCGTGTCTGTGTGCGTGTACGTTTGCGGTTGACTCTAGCGAGCGGGTTGAGGTTGTAGATCTCGATCCAAGCACACGCGTGTGCAGAGAAGTACACAGCTATACATATAGAGAGACCACGCATCACGCCAGAGCTTTCACATTTCCGTCCGCACCCCTCCCACGCCCGAGTGCTGCATTTTTCTTTTTCTTTCTATTTTCATCACCGTATTGTTCGACGCCTCTAAGCAACAACCCTTACAAACGCAGAGCGGCAAAACACAACGCGAGATAAGGCAGCGTTTCTCAACGCTTCTTTTTTTTTCTCCCCTTTTGTGTTGTAACCACCTCAGAACCTCCCTCCCCTCCCCACCAAACGCACGCGCATTCCCCCCAAAGGACAGCAGTGCGAAGTTAAACGAAAAGGAAACAACACACACACACAGCAAACATTAACAGAGTCAAAAAATTGCTTTAGGCATTCAACGACTTATTTCCACTCAAGACTATCGACCCCCCCCCCCCACCCACACACACACACACGCACACGGATAAAGAAGGGGTGTGGGACGACGAGCTGCAAGAGCCACACACACCCTCTTCATCCGTGCGCATTTTAAAAATCTGTTCACTGTTGTGTGCTGTGTGGCGCCTTCTTTATTTTGGGACGCTGTCGCCAACACACAAAACACAAGGGCTCTTCGTGTTTCTACGCCGCCTTCTTAACAACCAGAGTTACTTTTGAGTCCTCTTTCATCAATCTCTTTTTGATCCCCCCCTCTTTCTCCCGCGTCGCATTGAAACTGTGCCAGCTGAGCATTTCTTCACTATTTGAACCTTGCGGTATGCCAAGACGTGGAAAAACCATCTTCCATGCACCGTTTCAGTTCTCTCGGTATTGGTTTATCGCCCTAGTGGCGGTGCTGCTTTTCCTCTCCCTCAATGGCGGCTCGCTCGCCGGCACACGCGTGCGCGACGGCAACTTCAGAGGCGATGCAGGAAACAATACCGCCTGGGGAGAGACTTCAAAGGCGGCATCCGCTAAAGGTGCTACTCCGGTATCGCTTCAAGAGGCGTGCCACACAGAGATGAAGCTATACTGCAGCGACCACCCCACTTCCCCCCTGCGCTGTCTCGTGGAGCAGTACAGCCGCACTACCAAGGGCAATAGTAATGAGCCACGTCGACTGACGTCCGTGCTCTACTCAGACGTGTGCGGCTTGTGGTTAGCGGCGCGTGAGACGTGTCTCAACTTTGTGCATCAGCGCGGCCGAGAGCTCTGCAGGGGTACCGTGCTTGATGCGCGTGAGTGCCTACGGCAAATCCCACCGCTAGTGCTTCCGCACGCGTGCGTGACGAGCGCTTACTACGAAAGTGTGCGACTGGTTGGGAAGCTGCGCCAGCACCAAAACGCTGATGCTCGACTGCGCCTGCTTCGCGAGACGTTGGCATAGAGGGCAAAGCAAGAGCAAGACAGTAGAAGCAGGTGAGGGAGTGAAAAGAAAACCATTATTTGTGTTGTTGATGCTCTACGCGCGGCCACCGTTGTCTCAGAAATGAGCTCGCGGCCCGTCCCCTCCTCGACGTGGGATTCTCGAGCACGTGAGGCCTGCCGGTCTGTTGTTTGTGTTTTTCCTCTTCGTCTCTTTTTTTTTTCTGTTTGGAGGAGGTGCAGGCGTTTTTCTTTGTGTGTGTCTTTCCTCTTTCCATTGCGTATTTTTCTTCCCCGGAGACGGACTGCCGCCACCCGTTTCTCTTCTGCTCTTTTCTTCCTTCTCTGTGAGGCGTTTCGGCAGTAAAGGGGGAGGGAACATCCTAAGCAGAAATCCAAGAGAGAGGGAGAGGGGAGGATTGGTGCCATCGCCCCCCTCTCCCTCCTTTGCCCTTTGCCACCTTCTCTTCAAATATCTGCGCTCTTTACCTCGATGTAAGGGACCCCGACAAGAATAAGAAACTCTCCGCTTAGATGGCATATTGTCACTTTCTTTTCCTCCTTTTCTTCCGAACCGCTCGCTTTATGCACGTATTACAAATATGTGTGGGCGTGTGTGTGTTTGCTTGCGCACTTCAGGAGAGGAGCGAGCAGAAAAGCTGAAGGGCGAAGAGGTTGGATAACACATGGGGAGCGGGAGCACAGCTCTCAACATTTTACTCTTTCCTCTTCACTTGAAGCAAACATGATGTGTGTGTGTATGTGAATGCGGGGGCAGCGCAGTGTCATCTTTATGTTTCTCTTTGAAATCTAAAGGTATTTTTTAAATTTCTGATGTGTAGTTGGTCACAATGCAATTAGGCGTGTGGGTCATCTCGTGTGAGTGCGCTTTTCTATTTTTCGTCTTGTTTCCCTCTTTTGCTACTCTTTCGCTCCTCCCCGGTGTCCGTCCACACCCGCTCTGTCTCGCTGTGTTCGCCTAGAAATCGCTTGCCGGCAGAAGAGAGGGTGTTGGTACACGTGTGTGTGTGTGTGTGTGTGGGGATGTGTGTATGCCAGTGTACGTGTTTGAGGGAGTGCGGATGGTGTTTCCCTCTGCTTAGTTTGCCTTTGAGTATTTTTGCTTCTCGTTCGTGGGTGAAAGCTGAGACTTCCTTTTTTTTTGTGCGTACTTGTGAGCGCTCTCGCCTGCGGTGGGGATGCTCATCGCAACCAGGCAGACAAGGGAGCAGGGAAAAGAAGGGTCAGCTAAGGGAACTGCAGCACATCCCACCCAGCCTTACAAACATGTGTGCATGCATCCATGATTCTCTTGACCCTAATGAACTGAAGAAAGAACTGAGCGTCTTCTTTTGCTTTTTTTTTTGTGTGTGCTCTGTCTCCTTTGACACCCACACACTCACAGACCCCCCCCAAAGTGCTCGGTCTTTGGTCGTTGTGAGTGTGCACGTGTTGCAAAAGAAAAGTCGACTGGAGCTCGGAGGTTTATGTCCATAAATGCCACCCTCTCCCGTCATTACTTTGCTTTCTTTTTCTCGCCATGTTTTTTTTTCCCTTCGTCTCCTCCCCACTTCAAAACACTTCAACTGTCTCTGTCTTTCTACGTCTATCAGAGATCGTCATGGCTCTGAACCTTCCGTTCGGCCTTTTCTCTGTTTTCTCTTTCCAATCTCTCTAACTCTACACCGTTCCCTCTCATCACGCGCTCCGGATACTTGCATGCGCTCTTGATTTCAGCTGCTCCCTTCCTCGCCCTTTTCCTTCCCAACTCGCTTGATGATGTGTTCTTTATTTTTTTTTTGGTGTGAGACTTTCTCTTTTCGGCATTAGGCAGCTCTAGTTTGACGTGCACTTGCGAGTTTAACAAAGGACGTGTGCGGGCTGGTCCCCACTTCTCCCCTGCAGACATTTTATCAGCCTGCCACATCCCTCTTGTGCCCGTTGGTCACATGTATGCATCTTTCTATTTTGCGCTCGAAGAGAATGAGAATCCACACACTCCGCACTGCGTGCACCTGTGTCACCGTTGCATGTTCTTGTTCTTCAGAGTTCTCTTTCCATTTTCAAGTTGATTCTTGTGGTCCTTGATGATGCCGGACACCTCACTGTGATATTGGGGTCCGGTGCCCGCTCTGTGGGGGAGCCAAGAGCCCGCAGCCGCGCCAAGAGGCTGGGTGCGGGCTCTTGGTGTCGGCGGAGAGGCCTAGGGTGGGCCTGTGCCCACGAGACTTGCGGTCGTGATGACGCGTGCAGCGACTCACCGCGCCCTGTGTCGGCGATGCAGCAGGTGTGCGCGCGCTACAAGCCCGTCGCGTGCGCCTCTCGTTCCCGCGTGCCTGTGGGCATTGCGAATGGTGGAGGCGTGGCAGTGTCGACAGGCTTGCAGCGTCGGGCATGCGAGAGGGACTGGCGCCAGCGGCGGCAGGCGTCTCACACCGGAAGAGCACGGGTGTTTGTGCTTACGAGACGACAGGGGGCGCCCCTCGCCCAGCTGCCGGCCCTGCGTTGTGTCCGGCATGGCACGCGAGCCTCGCGGACCGCTCGACGCTCGAGGCGAACCGTGTATCACGCAATGCAGGTGCGTGCGCCCTTGGTGCTGCGTGGGCTCGCCTGTCGGGTGCCGATGGCTGCCCCCCTCCCTCCCTCTGTGCCCCCTCCGAAGGACATGCCGCCGGCTCTTCGTGCGCCGGCGCGGTGCACCGGCGGGGATGGCCGAGGAGGGCAGCGGGGCCCCGCGCCGATCAGCCCCGCCCCGTGCGTGTGCCACCTGTGCGGCGTCTCCTCCGCGCGACCGGGTGGGCCGATGAGGCACCGATGCCGGCTGCATGACGAGGCGGCCCCGGCTTACAGCACCGAGTCCGCCAGGCCCCCATGTGTGGAGAGCCTCCAGGCCGCGTAATGGCATGCCGGCCGGGTGCCGGGTGTGGGGGAGCCCTGACCTGAGGCTGGGCCGATCCGACGGCAGAGAGACGCTTTGTCCTGGGCGAGGAGGGCTCAGCGGCATTGTTGCCGGGGTGGAGGAGTGGCGGCTGCAGGCGCCTGTTCGCTCCCTCGCTCGTGGTGAGATGTACACGTGAGAAAAGTAAGGAGTTTTTGCGCACTGAGCATGTGTACGTGTATGCCGCAGGGTCGAGACCTAGACGAAGTAATGCATGTTTGCATGGAATGGTGACTAGCAATGTGTGAGCTGCCTCTTATCTTCGAGCTTTGGTATGTGTGGTGATAATGATGCTGACGGGAGTACGTAGCTCGTCCTGAGTACCCTCTCCTGGGTTGCTCTTGCTGTGTCGTGAGATCATCACACGGTAAGAAATCTCGGCATTATTCGTGTTTGCCACCTTTCTCTCTTTTACTTCACTTTGTCGCTGCTTGATCCTCCTCCCCCTCTGGCTATGTTCTTTGCTCTGTTTCGAATAATCTCTGTGGCAACGTCTGCAGTGCCGCATCGGATTGTTCAGCTCACCACATCACTTCCGTTTTTTAGTCCATGTGACTCCGTCCCAGGCACCGTGTGTAATTTACTCAGCTTCATATATATCTTCGTTATCCATTCCTTGCGCCGTGCGCGCAGAGGGACCAGCAGTGCTGAGCGTCACAGTCGAGTTGTGTGGAGCGTAAGGGTCGCCACAGCGTAGCTAATACACCGATACAGGTAGACCTTCATCTGTGCACATACCGTCACCCGTGACAATACTGAAGTAGGTCACACTCGTTGGGGCTGCTTCTCGAAGCTCCATTGGCTTACGTTTTCCGCTTTGCGGCCAACCTTACGTGTGTGCCTGCTGCTTAGCAACACTACCCCCTCCCCTCCCCTTCCTCTTCACTCGGCGTCTCCACGGCACTCCTACCTTCTGCCATGGGCGATACGGCGTCTGCAGTGTCTCCGATAGTTCTCTCGGTTCTCTTTCTTTTATGGGGCACCGTGCAGACGTTGAGCTTGAAATGGGCCGACACCATTCACGCGCCGGATGGTTTTACGGGCCCGACGGGTGGCTACGGTGGCTCTCACGCCGTGCCTTTTCGGCTGCACTACTCCTTCGCCCACCCGTTCACGCAAGCCTTCTTCATGTTCTGCTCAGAAGCGTTCTGCCTCGTTATCTTTGTTTGCCTTCTGGTGTATAAGAAGTCTGTGGTGCCCCGCCTGCACGACAAGAAGAGGGGTGGTTGTGCCCACCCAGGCGAACTGGTGGAGGGCAAAGACTACGTACTACCGCGCAATCCGTTTCTCTGGTTGTTACCGCCTGGCGCCGATGTTTTGGCGAGCATCGTACAGAACGTTGGCATGACGCTCACGCACGCTTCTGTGTACCAGATGCTGCGCGGTTCCACCGTGGTGTGGATCGCCGTCATCTCGTACTTCTGGTTAGACTACCGCTTCACGAAGGTGGAGCTGTGGGGGATGGGTTTCGTCGTGCTGGGTCTCCTCTTGGTAGGGGTTAGCAACCTTCTGGAACGCGGTACCAGCTTTTTGAGCCCCTCGGAAGAGCGGCATAATAATCAAGCGCTGGGCAACCTCCTCATCCTCGTGGCGCAGATTCTGCACGCCTTCCAAGGCGTGTGTGAGGAGCGACTGGTCCGCCTCTACAAGGTTCCACCGCTGCAGCTGGTGGGTACGGAGGGCATCTACGGTGCCGGCATGACGCTCAGTCTACTGGCCTTCTTGCAGCTGGTGCCAATGGCCCCCTGGGGCCACAACTTGGTGGCCGTCGAGGAGTTCCAGGCTGCCAGAGGACCTAGCGCTATATACACCAACGTTACATGGGTGAAGAAGCTGCAGCCGACGCTGAAGGTGCCGTACGATGATGTCGTCCTCGCATTTGCGCAGATTCGAAAGTCGTGGATGTGCAAGTTGTCTGTCTCCGCCTATGTCCTTTCCAGCTTCTTCTTCAACGCCTGCCACATGAGCGTTCTGAAGTACGTCTCTGCGACGGCCACTGTTATGCTTGGCTCCCTCCGAATCGTGACGGTGTGGCTGATGTGCCTTCTCATCCCATCCATCTTCGAGGAGCACTTCAACGTGGTGCAGTTCATTGGGTTTGTGCATCTTGTGCTCGGCAACATACTGTTTCACCGAGTCGCGATCACGCAATTTGATACCATTCTGCCTGCATGCGTGATTGATTTCTGTCCGATGCTTTTCCGGGATGCCATGAAGGACCGGGTGGAGGTGGTCGAAATGGAGAACCGGAGGGAGGACACACTGGCGGAGCCTCTGATGGGGGAGGTGAGGCCCAAAGCTGACTAGGCAGTAGAATAAGAAGCGCGAGCTGTAGGTGCGTGAAGTGCTTGAGACACCTGTTACTCAAGGGCCAAAGAGGCGTCTTTACTTTTATATTGGCTGCGCTTTCTGAAAGGCAGAAGGGAAAAGGGTGTGAGTCGCGAGGCCCATTCACTTGCTCCAGCATGCTAGAAACGGCGACTTTGCGTAAAAGCAAAGCGGTTCTCAGTTACGCCAGGTGGTGTAACGCCATGCTCACTTGTCCACTTACAAAACCCCCGTGCTGTACTGGCCGTAGGCGTTACTCTTTTTGTTTGATGTTTTCGTGCACGAGAACAGCTCTGTAGGGGGCGATATAAACGTGATTCTCCCTCGTAGCATTGACCCAGAAGACACGCTTATATGCAAGAGAGGGTCATACTTACTGCCCTGATCCCCGTTACTTAACAGACTATTCCAGGCCACGCAGCCGTCTTGTCCCGGTATCGCAGGCGTCTGTGTATGGGCTTCAGCATTTTTTCGTCTAGTTCTGGTGTTTGTCGGTGTTTTGTATGCCCTTGCATCGTTCTGAAGGAACAAACAGGAGCTACTCAGTGCGGTGTAGTCTGCCCCCCCTCTCCCGCTTCTTGTGCTTTGTCTCTGTGGGTGTTTTGTGGCGCTCTGTCTGTCCTTTTACTGCTCTCTTCTCTTCTGTCCCTCTCTTTTTCACTTTTCCTCTCTCCGTGCACACTCGAAGGTCTGAGAGGACTCTGTTGTTCTTTGATGCGTGGGCTGGTGGGCACATGCTGCTCGACTTCTCTCCGGTGCTTCTTTTCTTTCTGCGTGCGTTTGCCCATCCGTCGTCGTGCAAGGGTGAGTCCTGCTACCCTCCCCCCTCCATCCGTCCACTGCGACTCTTGTCTGCACTTTTTTCCCCCAACACCGCTTTTACCTTTTCTATTTTCTCTCGCCTCTACGCACTATCTGGTTTCCCTCTCTCGTGCTCGTAAACGGTAGTATGCTGCTTGGGGGGGGGCTTTACACTCGCGCGTGGATGTGAGTGGGATGCAAAGGAACGTCAGCGTTCTTCTCCTCTCGTGTATGGTTTTATCATGTCGCTCGCGACGAAATAGGCAGTACGCATGCTGCACAGATGACAACTTCTTCCTTCCAAGTACCCTCCTCTCCCCCATCGCGCATTGCTACCCTTTCCTCTTCGTGTAGAGCTCTTTCAAAGATGAGCACAGTGCCATGTGTGTGTATGTTAATGTCGATAATTGTATGCTGGCAACCGCAGAATGGTGAAGGCAACATCGTCTGATCACGTCAGAAAAAAAAGAAAGAACAGCTGAGCGGCAAGATCAATAGTCGGAGCCGCTCTTCCTCTCCTTTTCTAGGGGCGAGTGCCATACCTGCCATGGCGTGTGGTTTCTTACAATCCGCTTAAGCTCAGTGAGATGAGGAGATTGTGGAAGGTGGTCTCTGCTGTTACGACTGTGTCTGTGAACCAAGCGTGCGTGCACGCAGTCTCTCTAGTCTGTTTCTCCATGCGTTCTTCCAGTACTACAGTTCTCGTGCAGCGTGACATGGTCTACACTCCTTCGCTCTTTCTTTCTCCTCCTCCTGAGACCCCTTTTTACCGTTTCGCTCACCGTCATTTCTTACGTGAAAGCAACCAAGACGACAGCTCGTGTGCAGCACTGCTGGCGGTCTTAGGCGCACAGCTGCTACACTTGCCCGTCACTGCTCGGCAAACGCGGAGCAGGAGACACCTGCGCCGTCTGCCCTTTCTCCGTCCTTGTTGAATAGAAACTCTTCCCCTTAGTGGCGACTTCACCGTGCTCGGTGCTCATATTTCCCCTTCTCCTTCACCTTGCTGATGATGCTCATCTGGGCTTTCGTTAGATTCTAGATTGCCTCTTCTGTGTATTTTCTCGCCCTCCTCCCCATTCTGCTCACTGCGCCATCTCGCTTTCCTTTTTGTTTCGCTTGGCTCTCCCTGGCGTGGTGCCTGAAGTGCTGCTGTTCTCCTCTGAAGAGCTCCCGATCGACTACCTGGTACTGTGTGTGTGTGTGTGCGTGTGCGTGCGTGCGTGCGAGTACGTGTCTGCACCGCGATCTTTGAAAACAACAACGAAAGAGGAACGAAAAAGAAACACCAGCGCTAATATGCAAGGCCTGGAACCCCCCCTCCCCCCAAGTCGATAGAGCCAAGAGTTCCCTCTGCACGCAACGGACTAGCATTTTCGGTACTTCAATCTGCCAAGATGTTTGCCGACGTGGTAGCGGCAACCTCTCTACCCGTGGACGGCCACAGCAGCAACTTTGGAGCTTCCCCGGTTTCACGACCCTTTTCTCCGCGCCGCACTCCAGCGTCTTCCTCCGCTGGAAGCGGCGCTGAGGTGGGTTCCTTACCACGCATGTCGTGCTTCGTACCATCTGTGGACACCTCGTACTCGTCTCCTCACACAGGTGATCGAGTGCAACGACTTCGCTCGCTCGAGTTTCTGAGTCCCTTTAGCCCCTCTGGTGGGTGTGCACCAGCGACAACAGCCATAGTCAGCCCATCCAGTGGCGGTTCAACAGTGAACAACCCGTCACTCGAGCGTGCCAGCGAATCGCTGCCGAGGAGACCACCAGGAGGCACGCTGGGGAGCCATCTAGAGTGCCACATCCCCACGTCAGGCTCTTCTTCTCCTTCCCATCACGGCGATAGTGCGCACTCGCCGCCGTGGAGTGCGCTTACGCTGCCGCGCTACGACCACGAGCAGAGGACGCGAGGCGTTGTATCTTCCACCTCACCTCTCGAAGTCGCCGCTCGTCCCACTGAAGGTGCCGCGCGTCCAGGGCTGGACAGTGCGGAGACTAGCACTTTTGCTGCGGACTTCGCCGTAATGCGCAGTGGCACTCGCGAGGGCCTACAGCAAGGTTCTCAATCGTCTTCTGTATTGCCGTCATTATCTCCAACCTCCACACCGTGTGTGCCATCACCGGAGCAGCCCTCAGCAGGTGTAGAGGCGGTCAAGTATGCACTGGCGCCCCAGGGACTAGCCAGTCCGCTGCAGTTTAGTATCTTTTACACGGAGGAAGAGCATCGTGTTCGACTCGAGACGCATGAGACGGATGAGCGGCGGTGTCTCTTTCAAGCGCACAAGGCTGTACTCTCGGTTTATCGCATGTGGGCAGCAGAGGATGCCGACGCGGACTATGGCGACGGCGACAGGCTGCTGCTGCCACCTTCACGAAGGGGCGATGACATGTCGACGCGGTTTCTCGAGGACCGCTTCTGCTCGAGTACTTCTAACATGCCGAGTAGGAATGCAGTCGACCCCAAGGCACAGGTCCCCCCTCTCGCCACTGTCACTACCGCCAACGCCGCTGCCGCAGGTTGGGTGCGTTCTTTTTTGAGCTCATCTATCGACAGCGCCCGGGGTCGGCGAAGCGTGGGGGTTGACCAGAAAGGCGACACCACTAGTTGTTTGCTGGTACACCGATCCACGACACCCAGCATCATGTACGCAGACTCTGACGCGGAGGTGCGCCGCGCCTCGCCCGATCACCAGCCTCACCCCCAGACGTCCCACAATTCCTCCCCTGCTGCATCTCGCATGCTGGACTACTCCTCCATGCAGATGCCAGAGACAGTAGCATCGCTCATGTATACCTCAAGCGAACCACCGTCATTGGTGTACCAAGCGAAGTTGTTCTCTCCCTGGCGCACCGCCCGCACCGCTCAGCAGGATGCGGCGGCACAGCGTGCGGAAGGGAAGGCGGACGTGCACATGGAGCCCAGTGCTACCCAGAACTATAGTCTCAGTCGACCTCAAAGAGATTCAAGGACGTCTCTAGTGCCGCACCTGGTGAGCACGTTACCCGCTGCAGCTCACCGCGCATCTACCGCTGCCTCTCTCTATGCGTCATCCGAAGCACTGTGGCGGCGAAGTGTGCTCGAGTCGCGATTGCCGGCGAAGACTGCGGTCCCTTGCACAGATCTGTTGCGAGGCGCCGCGCTGCCCGCCGCACGCATTAGCGCTGCCACGCAAGACCCGTCACAATCGCTTCGTGCCGTCTCGCCCCCTGGCGTAGGGAGCTTCTCAAGCCACTCCTCAGCTCAGACGGAGGGACGTGATGCATCTCACGCCACGTCGAGCCGTGTGTGGAATGCCAGCGTGAATCGCGTTTCAACCTCAGCTGCGAGTCACCACATCAACCCCACTACCGATGACTCAAGGGAGAGTCGCGTTGCGAGAGACGTTAGTCGCTACACAACCAGCGAAGCCTTTCGACTTCGCCACCTTGCTGCATTGTCCAGCACCAGTAGCGGTGGCGTTCTGCGCAGCCCGCGTGACGGCATCGCTACGAAGCAGAAGACACTACAAGCGGCGCAGCGCCCGGAGGACTACCACCGCGAGCGGCTCAGCAGCTACGTTCAGTACAAGCGGTTCTTTGACGCTGTTTACGGCGAGCAAAGTTCCTCACCCCTGTCTGTGCGTGAACCTGATGCGCGGCAGAGCACTGCGGAGCAGGCTAGTGCGGTGTCCCCACGATCTATGCAGAGACTCTCATCTACGTCTGTTAACGTCGGCCACAGGGATAAAGGTGCGAGTTCGTGGGCGCGACGATTGCCGGCGGCCTCCTGTTCATACCAACGAGTGCGGTCGCCTAAGCTCATCGCTCGTTGCGACGTTCAGCAACCTTTGCCACGCGCACTGACGCCCCTATCCGATGCGCTTACCACATTTTCTGCGTGGGCGCCCAAACCTGCTGGGTGGCTTACGGGTGGTCCGGCGCTATCAACGGCATTGGCTGATGACACCTTCTTCACTGGACGTCTCACTCGCCTCCTTACGCTGGAGAAGCTATGCCGCGCCGAGCTGCAGCGGCGCTGCATGGAGGACCAAAGTGTGTTGCTGCACCACTTCATTGTAGAAGGCACGGCAGCCCTGCAGCGGAGCCGCCGTGCGATCGTGCCGCTGAACAGACACAGGCAGCGCACCTCGGAGGGCAGAACAGAGGCGTACCGACTGGCGCCCTCATGGACCTTCATTGCAAACAAAGTGAATGAGCTGTGAGTCTCGGTCGCCGCTGACTGGCACTTGTCCTTTTTTCCCTGTGTCCTGCACGCCCCTCGAAGTGTTTTCCCTCTTCTCCCCTCTCTCGGCACTTGAGCTTGTCGATCTTCTGCGGCGGAGTGTGTTAAGGACAAAGATGACGAGGAAGGTGGTGGTGGTGGCGGTGTGGGAAAGGGTGGCAACCCCACTTGGCACAGTATAGCAGTTCTAGAGCTCGCGCGCATCACAGACACACGCATACTTTCCTACATGACTGTAAGTCCTCTCTCTCTCTCTCTCATTCCCCACAAGGGCTTCGAAACAAACAAAAAAGAAGAAGAGACATATGCCCGCTGGAAATCGCTACTGCTACTGCGGAGCGCTGAGCCGGGTTAAGGGTTCGATGGCGCCAGGTGCGCTTTAGATGTCAACAGCCGTGCCATCATGCTCTTTTTTCTCGTACGACTCAGACGTTCGTCGCCTACAGTGCTTTGCAGCGGAAGCGCTTTGCTTCACCGGCCTAAATGCACATTGCGCCACCACCACCACCACCGCTGCCTTCTCTTCGGTGGATGATGCACCAGTCAGGTTGGTGCAAAGTGGAACAGTGAAGGTACTGTGCTGTGCAAGCGTGCAACCGCAGCACGGTGGCCCACCTCTTTGTCTGATTTCGGACTGTCTTGCAACCGTGACTCGACCACTTTTCCATTTCTCTATTCTCTCCCTTTGCTGGCCTATTGTGGAAACCACTTTCTGTTCACAACCCTCCTCCCATCCCTTCCACCCCACTGATCACATATGCAGTGTGTCCTCAGCTCCGTTGTTTCCCGCATTGTCTGTTGGGTCGTCCTCTCAGGGAGTTGCGAGCCCCGTTACGGATGCGGCAGTGCTGTCGTTTTTTGTGTGACTCGGGGAGCATCAAGACGGCGTCCTCGAGCGCCACCATCGCATCACTGCGTGAGGCGACACGTCTCGCTAAGTTAGCGGGCTGCTTTGACTCGGCTACTGGGCCGCCGGCGTCTTTGCTGCGTCGCTGCACCGATCCCACGTTGACGGAGAATCGCAATGCCGCCTCCTCTGCCCCTTCCTGGGATGAAATTAAACGTCGTCAACATCAGCTGTTCAATGAGCGGCACTCCACCGCCCAGAACACCATCGCTGTCACGGTGTCGTGTGTGAATGTGGCGCATATCTCCGCGTACGTGCACTCAGTGCAGTGCGGGTACCCTGCCTCTCACACTCCAGGACCGTCTGGGGAAGGCGTGCCTGGCAAGCGCACCATCGCCACTGCAACCTTGACCACTCAATCCTGCGCCGTGTTGCTCCTGTGGGTGTCGATGGGGTCGTCTGAGTTGTTGGCCGTGCGGTGTGCGCTGTCTCCTGGGGCTATGGAAACGTGCTGGCGTGTGACTCCAACCGTGGTGAGCAGTGAAGCCACTAAAGTTGGCGACACGAGCGAGGCTGCCGCGCCGTCTTCAATGTTGTCGGAGTTGGACAAGCTGCGCTGCGTCAAGGCCTGGGCCGAGGAGCTGGTCCTTTATCGATGGGTTGTGGTCAGCGGTCAGCTGCGCATGGAGGACGTGTACGACGGCGATTTGCAAAAGGTCGTGACAGTGCCGGTACTGGAGGTGGCGAGGGACAATTTTAAGGGTAGCGTGCGTGCCCTGCCGAGAGGGTTGTCATAAAAAAGTGCCACTGTTGTCGTGTACGCCTTTTCCTGAAATGCACGGGGCGACGCAGCTTCTTACGCTTTATGTGTTTGCGCCAGTGTCAACCTGTGAGAGTCAGCGGTGTGTCTGTCTTCTTCAGCTAGGCGTGTGCTGCGCCTGAGCAGTCGGAAAGCTCTTTTCTCTTCTTCCTTCCACGGTGTGGCGATCCCGATGCGGCCGTGGACGGTGAGTCCCACTTGGGTCTCTCTTCCAACAGTCACCCGCTTGCGGCTCGTTTCCTGTGCCTCCCCCCTCCAAAGAAAGTGATACCTGCAGGCCCATATGGGTGTCCTTGCTGAGAATTTTTTATCTCTCCGGTACCCATGCCATACCCCTTCCTGTCTGCACGCTCTTCTCTTTTGTGTAGCGTACCCCCCTCCATTCTCTCCATCCTTTGGTTTCCCCATTGCCTCGCCGGCTTTTCCTCTTCCACACTCTTTCTCAACCCAGTCTTGACGTTGCTTGAGCGACTTCATCGCAGCATTCTTCTCCCTTGCACACCTGCCGTGTCGTGCGTTAGCTCCAATTCGCTTGCGGAGCCCCTCTGCTGGTTCGTTGCTGTGAAAGGTAAAGAAGCGACTCAAGGCAGCATCATGTATCGCCGCCTTTGCTCAGTTGCAGTGGCGCCGCTGATGGCGACCACGGTGCATCCGTTGTCCTCGGCGGTGCAGTGTCAGTCAGTTACAAGCACGCGCGCCGGTGTCTCATGTCTCTCGATACGCGCGTGCAGTAGCACTAGCGGCACCTCATTAGGCAATATCTCTTCCACAAAGGGCGCCAGCTTCAGCGCGGGTCGACCCGGTCAACGCGCGCCGTCGATTAACTGCGTGACACTCGTTGGCGTAGTGCATGACATCCAAACCGGCTACGTCTTCGAGGACGCTGTCACCCAATTCACGCTCACCACAACAAGCCTGGACACGGCGAACCAGGGCGAAGAGTGTGTGGTGGAGAAGGATCATCACACGGTGCGCTGCTTTGGCGATGTCTTTTCCCGAGAGGTCCGCTCCAAGCTGAACGAGGGCAACGTAGTCTGCGTGAATGGTCGTCTTCGCTTGAACCCGCAGGTGGAGCCGTCGTGTAACAGGTACTACTACTTCCCCTACATCCAAGTACAACCGCCACATGGGCAGGTGAGCGTTGTGTACGGTGACCGTCGGTCCCCTCCGTCACCGGTGAACACAGTAACCGGTGAACTAGACAATAGCAGCGACAGCGCCACAAGCGGCGCAGCACCGGACGAGAATGGCAATGCTACTGCGAAGACACAGAAGACACCGTAAGGAGTGCCAGATCTCAAAAAGGGCACTGACTCTCCTTTCTTCCTCAGCGCCCCTCCTCCTCCTCCTCTTTTCCCCTTATCGAGCCACTTACGGGCGGCGGCGTGGGGGAGGCAGGATCGAGTGCTGGCGGATCAGTTGTGACGGCAACTGCTCTTCCTTTCCCTGAGGCGTGCGCGTGCCTTTGCTGTGCAGGCGGCGCTGTTGCCTGTTGATGTGTTTTCCTTTGCCGTGTTGACGTGCGGACGGTGTGTGTGTGTGTGCGCAGGTCTTCTGAATTTGGTTCGCAGGCGCTGACTGGCACTAGGACTTAGATGGTGGTAGTGAGCAAGAGAGTTCTCTCCTTCTCGCGCTTGCTTTGGTGTGGCGGACATCGTTCGCCTTCCTCTCCCCTTCACATACGCAGAAACGCGAACACAGACATGCGGTGCGATGCCACCGAGCTGGATAAACCCCCGGGGGCGCCTCCTTGTGCGTCGGTGTATTTACAGTACAATAACACTCAACTCATTTGCACAAAAAAAAAACTCTTCCTCTTTCCACCCATTTCCGACCGAATCAAGTGGCTTCTCGTCCTCTCACACTCCGTACTGCACCCCCCTGCTTCGCTTCGTGGAGGTCCTCGCTCTCTTCCGGGATCACCCGTTGGATTGCCCTTTTCTCTCTTTATTTTCCGATCTCTGTGCAACCTGTACACCTGGTGGGAGGGGGAAGAGGCGCACAGGCAGGATCGGCCCATCACCTGCGCAACGGGCCACTCTGCACGCAACACCATGTGTGTGCGTGTGTGTTTGCGGAAGACGGCCACCACGCTGGGGCCGCTGCTTCTGCCGCCTTTTTACACATTTCTCACCCTACCCAATCTCTCCCATTCCACATCTCTTTCCCTTCTCTCATGCCTGGCAAACACACACCCACGTGTGTATGTGCGCCTCCCCTACTTTGGTTACTGTGCGCCCCTTGTTGCCCCCCCCTCTCTCTCTTCTCCCTTTTTTTTGGTGTGCGTTTTGCGCTCATGGTTTTGTACATGCGCTACGCCAGTGTTTTCAAACTGGAGTCCACTCGGTTCCCCTACCGCCTCGCTCTTCACCTCTTTCTTGATTTACCCCCCCCCCTCTGTCACGCATATTACTTCCCCACATCTCTCTTCTCCCCGCTACTGCTGTTCAAGGCGTATCGGTGTTCCTCCAGTTTCAGTCGTGCCCGCTTCTGGCAGCAGACAGACACACGCTCAGGCACGACCAGTACAATGCCTTGCGCGAATAGGAAGACGTGCCTTTGAAATACACAAAAAAAAAAGGAAAGCCCACACTTATACACAGCAGACGTGCGGAGACATCTGCACTACAGACCTCACCTTGGTATTGTGGTCTCCACCTTTCCGCTGCACTACTGTCCCACTGTGTGGCTCTATCCTTGTGTTCTGGTTTTACCCAAACCTATTCCTGCAGCACCATCTGCGCTGTTGATGTACTGCCTCAAGCCGTGGCTTCCGCAGAACCGTATTCCTCGCCTCTCGCTCGTGTGCTTCATTTTCGAGAACACACAATAAAGGCCCTCCCTTCTCTCGTCTTCGTTTCTTTTTTACTTTTTTTTTCCTTTTTTTTTAACAAGGGCCACGGTGCAGGTGCTCTTCTCTCGGACGCGCAGCCTTCACTCCCCCTTTTTCCTCGCTATCCCCGGAGCTGTCTCAGTTCATTTCTCTCGCGCTCTGTGTACGTCTGTCTCTCTTCTCCTGTAACGCAATACTGCTATGAGACACCTTTTTCCCTTCCCTTCCATTCTCCATGCTGTGTTGAGCTGCTTCTCTTCTTCACCCGTCCTTCGTCATCGATGCGCACCGCCCTGACCTTGCCTGAGTAGTTGACACCTTTTGTTCTTATCCTCCTGCGTGTTCGTTCTTGGTCTCGTGCTTTCTTTCCTGTTGAGCTCTCGACATCCACCTCTTTTCCCCCTCCTCCTCCTTCTTCTTCCCTGTAACACGGCAGTCTCGTGTGGTATCTGTATGCCCCCACCACAACGCAAATACCTAGGCACACGCGAATACTAGACAAGGGGATTACAACAAGAGTAACGGGGACAACCAAAGCGTCCGCTGCTGCTGCTGCTGGTGTGTGTGCCCTGCGTTCCGTTGACGCTCTCGTTTTGGTTGTATACTCGTCGTTTTTCACCTGGTGTTTTCCTTTGTTTGTTTGTTTGTTTTTCCAATTGCCTCGGCATCTGCGCTGAGGACGCTTCGCCTCCGCTTTTCTTTGCAAGGCCCGTCATGGGCGCAGACAAGATCCTCTCTGAGAAGCTCGTTCTGGAGAAGACGAAGGTAAAATCATTGGGCGATGTGCAGCGGCTCGACCTGTGGGGCGAGGGACTCACCGACATCTCCCTCGTGGCGAAGCTTCCCCGGCTCCAGGTGCTTGCCCTTGCATCGAACAACGTGTCCTCGCTGAAGGCGTTCCAAGGCTGTAGCATGCTACAGGAGTTGTACCTACGCAAGAACACAGTGGCGGATCTCCGCGAGGTGTCGGCCTTGCGGGTGCTGCCAACGCTTAGCGTGCTGTGGCTCCGTGACAATCCATGTGCGCAACATCCGTACTACCGCGAGTTCGTCTTGTATTGTTGTCCAAGACTGCGACAGTTGGATGGGGTCGAGGTCACCGAAGAGGAACGCAAGGCAGCGGAAAAGCGCATGACAGCCAAGGCAGTGGACGAAATTCTCGCCAGCACCGCATCCCCCGAAGCAGCCTCGTCTCTCCAACCCAAGAGGGCCTCTGGAAGTGGCAGTGTTAGTCCTTCCAAAACGACAGACGCCACCCCATCGAGCGTATCGGGCGGTAACTCTGACTGCATTGCTACGATTGAAGAGCGGACTGCCAGTGGTAAAGCGGTCCTGTTCACCACCGTTTCCGCCCAGCGCGCGATGCTGCTTTCCATTGTGTCTCTGCTGTCGGAGTTGACTGTGGAGTCGCTGGAGTTGCTGCAGCGCGAGGTGCAGGAGCGCATCGAGAAGCAGAGGGAGAAGCTTACCAAGTACTCACAGGAGAACTCGCAGTAGCGTGCGTGGTGGTAAACGGAGAGTTTCCCCATGTCCCGACCCAGCCTTTTCGCCTCATCACTCCTTCCTTTTCCCTACTTCCTCATACGCTCGTGTATCTCTTTCTCTCCCTCTCTTCCCCCTCTTACGCGCGCTATGGTGTATCGCCCGTGCACAGGTAGTACGCACGGATTTCTGTTCTCCTTTGCTTCCCCCCTTTTCTGGCTGTGGTCAGCGGCACACGGCCTTTTTTTGCTTCTCTGTGTGACCATAATCGACCACACCACAGGAGGTGTACTTTTTTTTTGTCGGTGTAGAACGGAGCTTCTCCGTAATCCTGTTGTTTTGTGATTGTTGAACCTGAACATGTTCCCTCTGAGGGGAGTAAACCACTGTGCTTGGTATCCAGGGCCAGGTGCCACCGCTCTGTGTGGGGCAGCCAGGCAATCCCTCTATCCTTGCCAATACCGCACCACTTCGGGTGGTGACAGGGTCAAAGTGCCTACAACGCAAGGAGGTCAGAGCGATGCATCAGTACTGATATCGGCGGTCAGGTTCTGGACGGTGTGGTGTAAGAGCGACCTGCGGCAGTGAGCATGCTTGCATTATTCATATGGGATGGGCAGAGTGCTAGAGTGACTTGAATGTGTCTCACCCGCTTCCGCACTGCCTACTGGTGTGAAGGGCCTGGACCATCGCGAGGGGTGCACCAGGTGGCGGCCGGCACGATTCCAGCGGCCGTGAGGCATCCTGCGAGACGGGTGGGTGGGGTAGCGTCTGAGACAGCGGCTGCACTCTAATGGCTGAGTCAGCGCACTGCTGTGGCACTTGTCTAGCGCTGCTTTGCACCGGGTGATTGGACCTATGACAGGCCGGAGGAAGAGCGGAGTTTTTCCCATGTTGTACAGAAGACTGAACACGTTGAAAATGGGAAAAAGGGAATCAGGAGCGGCGACGTGTCTGGGAGTGTTTGTATATGTGTGTGTGTGTTGCATTTTTGCTCTCTTTTCCTTCACTTTCTCTTTTCCTCCCATTCTCTTTTTCCGCTGTCGATGGGAGACATCGTGGTAGTGCATCTTCATACAAAAAAGGAGGTGGAAGCACGGCACGCCGACTGAAATAAACAAAGAACTCCACTCTTCGGGCAAGTGGTAGCATTACTCCCATTCAACAAGTGAGACCTCCGCAAAGTCCTCTGCGGAGGACATTCTTCGTACGCATCGCGCAGTTCAACTGTCCCCCTTTTTCGACGCTGAGGAGCAACACTAAGCGATATGCCTGGTCACCACTCTCTACAAACACTGCTCATGAGATGTTCAGCGTGTTTGCTTCTCTCTGTCGAGCGCACTAACTGGCTGCCACATACACATCCATACATGCACTCTTTACCCCTCTTTCATATAACTTCTCTGCTGTGCTATGTTCTTTTCAACCTTTTCTCTTGTGTACTCCCTCTGACTTCACCCCCCCTTCCCTCGCTGCTTCCGCTCACCCCCCCACACACACACACACGCATACAATGCAAACAACTCCGCCTCTTACTCTCTGCCCTCTCCTCTCTATTCGGTTCATCTTTCGCTCTCCTCCACGCTGTTCTCCTGCACCTGTATGCCTCGTATTCGCACAAGCATAGTTTATCGTGCGCTGTGTGCTACCGACAGCTGCAGCAGCACTGGTAACTCTTCCCTTCCTCCCGTAAAGAAGAACAATCAGCAGAAAAAAAACGAACAAATCACCCTCCTGACCATCGACACATTCCATACGTCACTCAAACTATTTTCATTTTTCTTTTCCTTTTTTTTTTTTGGTTTCACCCCCCCCCCCCGTCATCGCTCAGATTTCCCAAACATCACCGATACGCGTGTTGTTTTTTGCTGCTGCTACTACTCCACCCTTTTCTTGCACCCAAACTCCCCCCCTTTTGTTGCTACGACGTCATCTCCTTCCTGCCCCACCCCTCTCATACCTGCTATCTTGCACTACCTATTGAGCTCTTCGACGTTCTCTCTGTCTCTCTCCGTCTCGACGTCACTAGTATATCCGGGTGTGCCGGTGTTTCATCTCCGGTGTCTCTCCTGTTCGACCTGCTCATCTCTGTGTGTGTGTGTGCACTCACTTTTCTGATTTCTCTTTTACCGATTCTTTTCTCTGCGATTTGCATCGATTCATACTTTTCCCTCTCCCGTACTTTACTCTTTAGAGGAACGGTACGAAGGCCGCTCTCGGTGTGTACACGCTTCTCTGCTAGAGACACACGTTCCCCTTCTCTTTCCGTTCCCTCTCCCTCCCTCCCTCCTCTCGCCTACGCCATTCTCTTCGTGTTGCCATTCTACACCCAACGCAGCCCACAACTACACGCACGCACAACCCGATCCTTTTGTATTATGTATGGGCGTCTGAGGCAGGTTAGCGTTTGACGTTAGAGCTCCCTTTCATCACTTTTCTGGGATCTTCCTCGGGTTTCCCTCAGCGCCACAACTCTCCTCCAGAGGTCCCGCTGGCTGTGTCCTCCCCCTTCCCCAAATCATACACTTTTCCCCCTACCCCTTAGGCATTTGCATTCACAGTGCCAAGATGTCGAACGAGATTGAGTCGCATATTCTAAAGAAATATGAGATTCAAACGCAGCTAGGACAGGGTGCATACGGCATCGTTTGGCGCGCCGTGGAGCGCAAATACAACCGCATCGTTGCGCTCAAGAAGATCTACGATGCTTTCCAAAACTCGACAGATGCGCAGCGCACCTTCCGTGAGATTATGTTCTTGCACCGGCTGCACCACCCCAACATCATCAAGCTTCTGCACGTCCATCGCGCCTACAATGATCGCGATATCTACCTTGTCTTCGAATACATGGAGACGGACCTGCACGTGGTGATTCGGGCAAACATCTTGGAAGAAATCCACAAGCAGTTCATCATGTACCAGCTGCTCAAGACGATGAAGTACCTGCACTCTGCCGAGATTCTTCACCGTGACATGAAGCCAAGCAACCTGCTTATCAACAGCGACTGCACGATGAAGGTGGCTGACTTCGGTCTCGCGCGCTCCATCCTTTCACTTGAGAGTGAGCAGGCGTCGCGTCCGGTGCTAACAGACTACATTGCGACGCGGTGGTACCGTCCGCCGGAGATTCTGCTTGGATCGACACGATACACTAAGGGCGTAGATATGTGGTCGGTGGGCTGCATTCTTGGAGAGCTGATGCTTGGCAAGCCCATCTTTCCCGGCCGCTCCACCACAAACCAGTTAGAGCTTATCTGCAGCGTGACAGGCATGCCTTCCTCGGCGGATGTGGCGGCGACCAACTCGCAGTTTGCCCACGCCATGCTTCGCGACATCCACCTCTCGCACCGACGCACATTCGCCGAGCTTCTGCCAAACGCTTCTGCGGATGCGTTGGACCTTATCCAGCGCCTGATGTGCTTCAACCCAAACCGGCGCATCAGTGCCAAAGAGGCTCTGGGACACCCGTACGTGGCTGCCTTTCACCGTCCTGACGAGGAGCCGGTGGCGCCCGATCCCATCACCATCTCTCTCCCTGACAACGAGCGCCTGCCATTGGACAAGTATAGAGACGCCATCTACGAGCAAATCGCCGCGCTGCGCCGTCGCTCCGCGTCTGGCGAGCAACGGCAGCGCATGGAGCGACAAGCTGCCAGCGGAACCGCTAGTCGCAAGACGTCCACCAGCAGCGGCGCCGCCGCCGCTGCTGCTGCTACCAGTGGCTCTCGAGCAGGCACCAGCTCCTCTACAATCACGCGACCCAACGCGAGCAGCAGCGCTGCCGTACGAGTTGTACCGCAGCGCAGCACTGTAAAGTCTACTTCGACCAGTGGCGTCAACGATTCTGTACCTTCGAAGACGTATGCCCGTCCCGCCTTCCGCCAGGCAGCGCCTTCCACCACTGCTATAGAAAGTAGACCCGTCGCGCGCGAGACAGTGGTACGCAAGTGATCGTCCCCACTGTACGTTTTCTTCTCCGTGAGAAGCGATAGCAACCAGGTATGTTTTTTTTGGTGAACGGAAGGTGCCGCTTGGGTGAACGATACCGGCGGTTTTGCGGGCGAGGGGGCTTCAGTTTTTTCTTTTTGGGACGGTGATGTCAGTGCCACCGTCTAACCGAAATCGCGATTTTCACTAGTCCTTTTCACTACCATTTAGGCGTGTCTTCGTGTATGGCGGTGTATCGCCCTCTCTATTGCCTTTTTTTTTCTGGCGTTTGACCGGTGGCACACGCGGGCTGCGCGCTATCCAGTATGCACCTTTTTTTACATTTCTCTCTGCCTTCTCTTAGGCTTTTGCTATGGCGTCTCTCTTTGCTTACGTCCTGCCGCCATCCTCTTCTCTATTCTCGCATCCCCAATCAAAGAAGGTATCCAATCAGAAAGAAACGCTCCACCCTCTCTCCTGCCCCGCTCGTGATTCCATTTTATGGCCCCACCTGCGTTACCTTTTTTTTTCAAATATGTTGTTTTCATAGTGACTCTGAGCGGGTGTCTTCCCCTCTCGCTATTTTCTCTCTTCTGAAGAGTTGGTGCTTTATTTATTTATATTATTATGTGTGTGTTTTTTTTTTTCTCTCCCCCTTTCGCTTTGTACTTCTCTTTTCTGTTCAGTCTCGTGCTTGTGTGTGTGTGTGTGTATGTGGATGGGTATCGTTTAGTTTGGGCGATCTGTGAGAGGGGGGGCTGATGTGAGTCTTTTCTGCTTTCTTTTCTTTCTTTCAAATCATGTTATAGATCTAAAGGAGAACGTTTGCTCCTTTTCCTTTGTAGGTGTGTATGTGTGTGTGTTGGTGTGTCACTGTTTGTATGCAGTAAAGCGTGATCCCTCACGGGAAATCGTGTTTCCCTATGATACACGTTGGCAACCGTCCCAGTTCGCGCTGTACTTGCACTGCAAAGATGTTTTTATGCTCTTCTTTTTTCCTCTCTGCCATTGCCGCTCAGTTGTGACTTTACCTTTGCTGTTGTACTCAAACTCTTTCCGCCAACTTCTGACGCCCGCTTTTGGGGCTATCGTGTCGTCTCACTGTTGTTTTCTCTCCTTTTTTTTTGGGATGGAGTGGGGGCGTGTTTTCGCTTCAGCCATGTTTGTCTGTACCTCTCTCTCTAAATGTGTGTGTGTGTGTGTGTGGCACCTTTCCTCGATGGATTAGCTATTTTGCTCTTTTTTCTCTTCATTTTGTGTTTCAGCTGTGTTGCCCCTTCCCCCGCTTGCGCCTTTTCGTTGGACCGCTAAGCCGCACCCATTGTTTACACATCTGTGCGGATCCGCCATGCCATCGCCATGCTGTCATTTTTAGTTCCTTTTCTTCTTCTTGTGTACGTGACCGACTCTCTCACTCCCTCTGCTTGACGAGCGTACACCTTAGAGCGCATGCGTGACGCACTTCGTGTGTGCTGTACGTCTGCATTCTGTCTGTTTTTTCCTCGTCTCCATTTTTCTGCTCTCTTCTATCATGTACGTACAGGCGTAAAAAAATGTTTTTTTTTTCCGTGCGTTCCATTTTGTGTATTGAGGGGCGCTATGCAGTGTCGAAGAGACAGTCCATAGCATCCCTTCAGTACACCGTTCTCGTGACGAGACTCTTGCCTTTTCCAGGAAGCAAGTGTAGCTGCGAATACGACTCGGTGCTGCTGTGTTGACGAGACGCGAGGCAGACGTGCATGGAGGAGGACGTGCAGAGAGAGAGAGAGAGACAACATCGACTTTTCAAGGCGGTATACATCCTCCGTGTACTCTGCCCCTTTGCTTTCTCATCCTTTTCTTAAGCACTTCACTATCCTAAACGGTCTCCTGAGCCTCCTTCGTGCGTTGGTCAGCTTATTTACTGCCTCAGCACGATCACCACCGCCTGCATCAACGTGCCGCTGCGTATCTTTGCGAACCTTCGTCATCACGGATGCTCTCTCCTATTGCTCTGCGCTCATGCTCGAGGTGTGTTTTCAAACGCGTGCGTTTCTTTGAGTTCCTTTTCTTTTTGACTCCTATTGCTCTTGATTCGCTTTTCGTGTTTTGTTTGTCGTTGGTGGAAAAACCTGCATAGCGTTGCCTAGGGATGGCTGTCGCTCCCCCCTTCGCTCTACTGCCTTGTGACGCCTCTTTCCTCCCGTACTTTCTCCTTCGCTCTTTGGTCTAACTCACCTCTTTCTTTCTTTCCTTCTCTTTCGATAGATAATCACGTTAGTATACGTGAGCGATGCGGTGCGGTTCCCCTGTACACGTGCGCTGCTGTGCATGGTGCGCTTGTGCTCATTTCTGTACACCTAACTGCATCATCGTTGCTGTGAAGCGACTCCACACCCAGAGGCGCCAATGACACGGTAAAGAGCATTTCTTTTTTTTTTTTCATTGTAATGAGATTAACCTGTACGGTTTGAAGAGCAACACAGCGGCAGGGTGGCCAAAGGAACGACAACAATGCCTGTCACACGGTGATGGAGGTCTTCCCTACGTCTTGGGTGTGTAACGCCAATAGGAGGGGAATGTCTTCGAGACCACAGGACTTTGGAAGAGAGCAGAACGAAAAACGTGACATGCGCCACAGTTTCGTCACCCCAGCCGTTTCCACCGCTCTTTTCTTGCCTTTTTTCCCAATAACACTGTCCACCTCACTGTGATATTGGGGTCCGGTGCCCGCTCTGTGGGGGAGCCAAGAGCCCGCAGCCGCGCCAAGAGGCTGGGTGCGGGCTCTTGGTGTCGGCGGAGAGGCCTAGGGTGGGCCTGTGCCCACGAGACTTGCGGTCGTGATGACGCGTGCAGCGACTCACCGCGCCCTGTGTCGGCGATGCAGCAGGTGTGCGCGCGCTACAAGCCCGTCGCGTGCGCCTCTCGTTCCCGCGTGCCTGTGGGCATTGCGAATGGTGGAGGCGTGGCAGTGTCGACAGGCTTGCAGCGTCGGGCATGCGAGAGGGACTGGCGCCAGCGGCGGCAGGCGTCTCACACCGGAAGAGCACGGGTGTTTGTGCTTACGAGACGACAGGGGGCGCCCCTCGCCCAGCTGCCGGCCCTGCGTTGTGTCCGGCATGGCACGCGAGCCTCGCGGACCGCTCGACGCTCGAGGCGAACCGTGTATCACGCAATGCAGGTGCGTGCGCCCTTGGTGCTGCGTGGGCTCGCCTGTCGGGTGCCGATGGCTGCCCCCCTCCCTCCCTCTGTGCCCCCTCCGAAGGACATGCCGCCGGCTCTTCGTGCGCCGGCGCGGTGCACCGGCGGGGATGGCCGAGGAGGGCAGCGGGGCCCCGCGCCGATCAGCCCCGCCCCGTGCGTGTGCCACCTGTGCGGCGTCTCCTCCGCGCGACCGGGTGGGCCGATGAGGCACCGATGCCGGCTGCATGACGAGGCGGCCCCGGCTTACAGCACCGAGTCCGCCAGGCCCCCATGTGTGGAGAGCCTCCAGGTCGCGTAATGGCATGCCGGCCGGGTGCCGGGTGTGGGGGAGCCCTGACCTGAGGCTGGGCCGATCCGACGGCAGAGAGACGCTTTGTCCTGGGCGAGGAGGGCTCAGCGGCATTGTTGCCGGGGTGGAGGAGTGGCGGCTGCAGGCGCCTGTTCGCTCCCTCGCTCGTGGTGCGGTGTTCACGTGGATGTTGTTTTATTTGCTCTTTTCAGGGTGGCTGCGGTGATTGCGTTCCCCCTGTCCTTGTCTCTTCTTTTGCTGCTCTTTGGTTCTCTTCTGTGCGTTTGCTCTGTTTTTTTTTTTTTCAGGTATCTCGTCTATGTATTCGCTTGTGTGCTGGGGGCATCTGTGGCAGTAGCTGCGTTTCTGCCGCCGTGCTGCACCAACTCTTTTACTCCTTTTTCTGCAGCTCCCCTTTTGAACTTTGTATGTGTTTGTGTGTTTTTTTTTGGTACTTCATTTGGCACGCAATGCCGGTTCTGTGCACGGCTGCACGTGTGTGTGTTGGCCTTCACATTTCTCTTTTTTTTATTTCGTTAATATTTGTGGATTCTCATTTTCTTTCCGTACGCTCTGTTCCTTTGACTGTCTTGTGGTAGTCGTGTGTGTATGTGTGTGTGTGTGTGTGTCACCTTTGGCATCTCTCTTCTTTTTGTTATGTCGTCTTTCTTTCAAATTTTTTTTTTTCGTTGTACTGTATGTGTCTCTCTCTCTCTCTCTCTGTGTGCGTGTTTCCCTCAGTTAAGCACCGCCTCTCACGCGAGTCGCTTTGCGCTCAGGTGTGTGTACTTTCCCATCTGCGTGATGACTGCTGCTCGTCTTTTCGGTACCGCGTAATTGTTGTCTATTAGTGATTACCGCCATAATTTACCAACCAGCTCGCGATAACCGCGGAACGGAAGTTTGGCCAGGAATCGTTGGCTGGTAATCTCGTCTCCAATTTGGGTTTTCTCTGTTTTCAATTGTTTTTGCTTGTTCTTCTCTTCCCCCCCCCCCCTGCAGTGGTTTACTTCACACCGCCATTTTCCCATCTAGCGCCACTTCACACCCTACATTTTTCCCTGTAGTCGTTCTGCTAGCAAAGCGGGTTTGCGGATCGAATTGGTCAATAACAGTCATGCACGAAAGCGAAGAAACTGAGAAGGGCAGGAAAGAGTCTAGAAAGTGCTCTCAGAAGCTCAACAACCGTCTCTACTTGAAACGTCAACGTAGATCAAAGAGTGGGCGTGACGGTGCGAGCTGTCTTGCAAGCGCCGCTGCTGACACATCCTGCTGCGTTTTCTCTGTCTATTGATGATTCCCCCGTTCGATGATAGTAGTCCTTTCGAGTTCATGAAGATGCCGAGGGGCTAGCTGCAGCAGTGGTACCTGACCATCCCCACCCTCTGCATCTCTCTGTCTAGTTGGGACTAACACAGGAGATAGCCGCAGGTCGTCGACTTGCCCAGAACTGGGAGCGACTTTCCTGCGGAGGGGTCGTCACTCTGAGGGGAGCCTGCAGGTGACCACTCCCCAGCTTCCTTCTCTCGCTCATCATGTAGCCCGCTTTATCACTCCAACTTCCTTCGCTCTTTCTTACACTGCCTTTTGCCTTATCTTTTGCTCTATCCCTCTTCTTCTTTTGCCTCCTAACCGCTGCTCCGTGTATACGCGTGACACTGCACACGATCATGCATACTGCGCTCTTTATTTTCTTCTCTCTTGGCCTGTGGCATTGCTGCGCCTCAACCCCCCCTCCTTCACTCCACCTCAACTCGCACTTCCCTATCGTGCTCGCCACTTCATCTGGCGAGCGTTAACCCACCCACACACTCTTCTTTCTCACGTGGTCGTCGGGGCAACGAAAACATAAACGCGCACACACTCCTGTGAAACTGAAAACAAGAAAAGTTATTCCGCTGTCACTTTGCTCTGTTACCATCACCGGCATCGTTATTCACGATCGCTTTCCCTCGTGCTTTTCCCGTGGTTTCTTTCTTGTGTGTTTTTCTTCTTCCCTCTTTCTCCTTTTTTGTTTCTTGAAGCATCTGTGGGCATACATCTGAGAACTCACGTACCTACCGTCCATACCCACACCTTGTCCAAGGAGACACGCATTACTCGCCTCCCACAGCTGACTACTGCTGTTGCCGCTTACTGACTGAGTTGCGCGTCGTTTTTTTTTGTTTGTGTGTGTGTGTGTGCTTCCCTTGTCGTACGTCGAGCGAAAAGGGACCCAGTAGATACCAAGAACAAAGGAGACTACGGAAAGCAGACCAAGGGGACAAGCACGGATTTTCTTTCGTCGGCCACACAAGCCTCCCGTAGTTTCCCTACAGACCCCCAGGCTTCCACACTTCATCGACAGCATCGGAGCGTCTTGTGTCTTCCTGCGAAGAAAAAAAACTAGCGTACACACCCGCGTCTACGTAAAGCTCACACGTACATTTCAACTGCATTTGTTTCTGTGCTCCTTTTTTACTCGTGCCTCGACCTTGGCACTCTCTCCCTCACTCTCCTTTTTTGTCTGAGGTTGCGCTGGAGAGTGGTGCCTGGCACTGCTTTGCACAGCCGCGCACGCAGGAAACAACAACCAAAAAAGAGCATCCGTGATTTTATCAGCGTTCGCCTTTGCCCTCTCGCTTCTCTTTTCGTTCTTGCAAACATTCACACATTTCACCACCACATACTCACACTCACCCGCTGCTGTTCTCTCGATTGCTGTACGCAACTCCCCGGAGAGTTCTCCCCACCTTCTTCCAACCATTAGTCCATCACGAGAGAAACAAAGAGAGGGCGAGAGTGGCGGTAGCGAACAACGAAAGCCAGCGAAGAGGCGTGCGCTTGCTTTGTTTATGTACTCACACTACTACCTTAGCTGTTCGTGTTGTATCCTGCTTGAGATCTCTTCGAAGAGGCGTGCAGAGAAAAGAGTCACCGTTTTTTCGGCACCTTAGGACGCGGAAAGGGACGTCGTTGATCCTGCGCACGATAAGGGTGCGCACTCGGGAGTTGGCGCTGGCGCATAACTCCATCTCTCACCCCCCCTCCCACTCTCTCTGCACCGCTATCAAGACCAAGGCAGCAACAGCAGCAGCAGCGACAAAAAAGAGAAAACGACGGTCTTTTATATACACAAATTGACCCTCTTCGTTTCTTTTCTCTCCTTCGTGTTGCAGCTCTGTTTCGTGCCGCCGTCTACTCGCTCCCTTCTTTCTTTCGCACCTCATCTGACAGCCTGCCTGCTTTGGTTTTCGGCTGTCGTGTCTTTTTGCGTTGTCGTTTGCCTCCTGGCGATTATGCGTTGAGCGTTTTTCTCGTCTTGCAGCGCAACACTTTTTTTTTTAATTGCTCACCCTCCTAGTGGTTTCGCCTGTTGCCATTTTTTCTTGTACTTGGTGCTGCTGTGCTTTGTATTTTACTTTTGAGTCTTGCCCTGGTTTTGCTTTTAGACTTGCCACGCTGTTCCGCTCCACACTACCCATCTTCTCTGTCTCTCACTGCATTTTGTTTCTCTCTTTCCCTCTCTTCCGGAGCGTGTTTTATAGCATTGTACAGCTTTGCCCCCCCCCCCCTCCCTCCCTCTCTCTTTCTTGCGTCTTTCGTTCAAGTAGCTTTTTTTTTCTTCTTTTCTTTCGTTTCCCCCTCTCTGTTTTAACAGTTTTTCTTTTTTTTTTGTTCCCCTTTTCGTGTCGTCTCTCTCGTTTGTGTTATCTGCTCCTGCCAAGTCTTAACTCTTCAAGCGCTCTATCGGTTCTCCAGCTTTCTTTTTTATTTATTTTCTGCTGTTGCCCTTCCCCCACACCCTGTCCTTCTCTCATTTTCTCTTACCACGGACATCTTCGTCTTGTCGCCTATTATTCTCCGATATCGACTCCTCCCCTGCATATAGAGATATACTCGCCGGGTGAGACGCAGATACAGAACGAGCGTTCAGTCATTTCTAGCCGTCGCCACTGTCACTGCATTGCTGCCCTATTGGAGGACCCTTTTGATATCTTTTTTGTCTTCGCTTCATTGTAGCGCCTCCTCCCTTGGTGGACTTCTGCAGGTGTGTCGAGGCACTGCAGGCCTTGAGGTTCCCCAAACGGAGAACCTCTGCTGGTGTCGTTCGCGTTTTCCTTTTCCTTGCGTCTCTGTTGTGGAGGAAGCTCGTTTACGTGTATTTGCGCGTATGCGTGCGTGCCTGATCCCTCGGGGCTTCTCTTCTGTCCTTGTCCTCTGTGCGCGCGTCTTTTTTCTGCTTCTCTTTTCAGCCAAGCTTTCCTCTTTCTTTCACTTTCATCACTTGCTTTCCTGTATTTTTCTTCTCTCTCACTCGTTTTCTCGATTTACACCATGCCCAGCGCGCATCCACAGAACCGCAACTGGAGCTCCTCCAACTCGGGCGAGGTCGGGTTGCGTCAGAGTCCCGCGTCTGCCTCTGAAGGCCGCCGCAGTCCCAATGGCCGTCGCTCCTATCAAGAGCGCATCACGACGGTGCGCTTTATCCAGCCATCGACGGGCGAGACGATGTGCACAAAGCTGAACCGCGTGCAGCGGACCAAAACGAAGCCTGACAATAATGCGGAACTGTGCGAAAGTTTTCTCAAAGGCCACTGCGATTCTGGCAACGGGTGTCAGTACGTTCACGTGCCAAAGCAGTACCTGTGGCGCCTGCTGAGCCCCTGCGTAGACCCCAAGACGCTCTTCTACTACCCTGGGTTCAACGTGCGCTGCTACACCCCTGACATGAACGTGTACTACGACATCCCTAGCGAGTTCATTTATCAAACAAAGGGAAGCGACCGCTACGTGGAGCTCTTCAACGACAATGGCGACAACTTCAAGGACAAGTGCCGTCTGTGCCCAAACCTGCAGTCGCACGGCATGTGTGACGACAACGAACACTGCGACGACATTCACTGTGCTGTGGCAGATCTCGATCAGTTTCCGCACATTGCTACCCACCGCGCCACCAGGGAGGCTGTCGTCCGCTATGAGCATATGCCACAAGAGCTCATTGTGCGCGTCTATCAGCCCAACACACCAGGTGACGGCATGGACTTCAACGGCGACGACGTTCTCCGTACAGCAGGTGCCACACAGTACGAAGATGCGTACAGGCAGACTGGCGGTGTTCCGGCACTGAAGATGCAGCACTGCGCCCATTTTCAAACGAAGAAGCTGTGCCGCATGGGCGACGGCTGCCGCTTCTTACACGTTGTCTCCGTCGCGTTGGCCAGCCCCGCGCCGGACGAGGAGAGGTCGATCAACTCGTCGCCAACCCCGGCAACGACCACGGCGTTTGCCACCAGTGCACCTAACGCGGTCATCACCACCTCTACTGTGGCAAAGTCGCCAACAAGAGCGGCGCCGGCAACAACTATAACTGCGGGACGCCAGCTGTACGAGGAGGATGTTGCGATGAACGCAGCGGCTGAGATGGCGGCGATTGCGATGGCTGCCGAAGAGCCACGATACACCGGCTCCCAAGCGGATAACACCACGTTAGGGGCGCCGAGGAACGGACGCCTCCATAAGTACGGCGCTCAGGCGGCGGTGCCGCAGCAGTCGAACTCTATCTGTCCGTACGGTGGAGTGTCAATGGGACCCGTGAAGGGGCGCGTGTCGCCTGTGCAGTACCGCTCCAGTGGACGTCTATCGCCGATTAGGGTAGTCGTGACGCCGGGTCAAATGGAGGGGGCGCCGGCTCAGCGTCTCTCGCCCATCTCTCTGCAGAGTGGTGGCGCTTCAGGTATGCCCACACAACAGCCCCTCAGTCGCACTTCGCCACTCCGCCGTAACAACCCTTACTCACTCTCGCCCCCCTCCACGAGTTTCAACTGAGCAGCATTGAGGACGCACCACTATCGTCTTTCTAAAGCAGCACCACCTCCCGCCCGTATACAATACATCCACCGCCACTGTACACGCTGGGGCCCCTCATCGCTTGGTAAGGTATGCGGTGTTCACAAACTCCTTGTAGCCCCTCATTTCCTCCCTGTAGTACTATCACACACACACACACGTCTGTGCAGACGCAGTTTCGCCGATACGCATAACCAGGCCCGCTTCCTCTCTTATCAGCTTTTTTTTTTCGGCGCACTCTCTTTTTCCCCCTTACCTTTTCCTTTCCCTTCCTTTCTGTCCCTCTTCCCCCCGTCTTGGCTCTATGCGCCACCCACAATTCTCTTCCGTCACCTCCACTCCGCTTCTGATAATCATTGGATCCTCTCTTGTACACGTTCTTTTCTTTGCTGTTTGTCCCCCCCTTTTCTTTTCTGTGCTGCTTCTCGTTTTCGTGGGTTTGTGTGTTGTTACCTCAGCGGCACAATGCCGCCTTGTTTCCCCCTCTTTTCGCTTCATTATGCTCTTCATGTCGTTCTCTTTTCGCTTATTTCTTTTCGTCCATGAGCCCGTACCGCCTTGATGAGAGTAGACGATGACACAATTGCGTTCTTCACCTGCATGCTGCTCTGACGTCTTGATGAGGAAGCCTACAAGCATGATTGGGTACCTGTAAGCGTGCTGGGTGATGCTCTTGTGCCACTGCTTGTTTTTTGCGTGAGGCTTGGTTTTTTCTTTTGCCTGTGCGTGTGGGTGTGTGTATGTCTCTGCCTGACAGTCGGAACACCTGACGTGCATCGCTTTTGTTGTTGTTACTCTCCCCTTTACGCTAGTACGGTGCCCCTCCTTCCACCTCTAAAATAAAAAGTCAACGAGAGGAACCACGAGAAGAATACACAGACAATCCACAGAAAGCGAAAAAGAAAAAAAGCAAACATGTGGGGTATCGGTGATGCCTCCGATTGTCTGGCTTCGTCTTCCCTTCCTCCGGGTGTTTTCATTTCCATTCTTGGGTGATGCGCTCTCGGTGCCACAGTTTGGATTCAAAATAACTTCGACACTTTTTTTTGCTTCTCACTGCTGGCGTCTTCCCTATTTACAGCTCTCCTCCTGTTTTGAGTCACTGTTACTGTTGTGCACGTGTGGTTTGACCACTGCTCATTACATTGCGCGTCCTTCCTGTTTATTCGTTTTCTGCTCGACTGAAGCGAATTCATGGAGCGAATAAAGAAAGACAAGGGTATGCAAACAAGAGCGGTGGTAAATACTCGAGTAGCTGCACATGTGCTCTCCTTCTTTCAGGTACACCTCTCTGCAGACAAGCTCAAGGTTGCACACACGCACACGCACCCTCGTGCACTGTGCTTGAAAAGGTGCTTTTCACCTTTCTTTTCTTCAGCACGCATTGCTTTCACTGTGACTGTAGAGTGAGTAGGTAATTTATTTCTCCGAGTTCTCTTTCTCTTCTTTCCCCCTTTTCGCTTACACTTATCGAGCTACACTGATGGCTGCATCGAATTCTCTGCGTGTCTATCCGTACGAGTGAGTGACTGTGTGTGTATGTGTGTTCTTCGAATTATGGAACCGCCCCTTCTTTCTTTTTTTTTTTACTTTCGGTTTCAGCCAGTTAATGTTTTACCTCTTTTCCTACTCACTTTCCCCCCTCTGTCTTCATTTTGTTTTTTTTTCTTCTTCGCTTTATTGTTTTCTGTTCACTTTCATTTCACCTCCCTTCTCATTATGTCGATTAAAGAAGTCAATCGATGTAAACTGGAATCACTTTGCGTTCCCCTCTTCGTCTTTCATTCATTCTTCTCTTTCGCTTCTCTTCCTTCACATTTCTCTTTTTTTTTTTGGATACTTCAACCTCCTGCAAACGCGGGGTTGTGCTATCGCGCAGCACCGCAGACTGCTTCTCGACTTCATTTTTTCTCTACCTTTCGGTCTCTCTTCTTCCCTCTATTGCTTTACATTCTCTCTTTTTCGGTTTTGCCTTTCTTTTCCTGCGTTTGTATGTTGTGTCAGTTTCTCTGGGTTCTGGTTGGTTCTCCTCATTTTTTTTTTATTTGTTTTGCTTCACCTTGATCGGAGTAAATCGGGTGGGTGCCTAACATGTTTTTATACCCTCGTGTTGGCAACATTTACCCATCCCTCTATTCACCATGAATACTATGTTTTTTTTTTTCTTGGGCTCTCTTCCCTGTTTTACCTTTCCACTCTCTTTAGCCCCGACGTCTCTTTTCATTTTCGTTTTTTTTTTTGTTCTTCCTCCTCAAGAGAGTTTGTACCACCCTTTTTGTTCCTTTCTTTACTCCTCTTTTTTTCCTTCTGTTCAGCATCTTTCTCTTGTTGTGAGGCGTGTACGAGTAGAGCTGGGCCACTAGTGCTGCTCTCTCTCTCTTTCTCTCTCTCTCGCGCGCGCGCGTTTGCCCGACCTTTCCCCTCTTCTCAGTTTTGTTTACTTTTTGCTCTGCCTTTTTTTGTTTTGTGCCACTTTTGTAGACGTTTGTTCTTCTCTAGTGCACTTTATTCCCGCATCCCCACCCCTCCCCCTTTTTTACTCGTTCTCTTCCCCCTCTTCTCCTTTATGCAGCTTTTTGTTTTTTTGCTTCTCCTCCGCAGAGACACGCTGTGGGGTTTTTCTTCTCGGAGCGAGCGGCAGCACACACGCGCAAAGGAACGGAAAAGAAAAGCAAAAAAATATACCTCAGACAATGACCGTGTGACAGGGAAAGATGGTCGAAAGTGTGCCGTAATTTCAAATATACGGGCAGTGCGTTATTGTTGTCGTTGCACGCCTTTCACTTCGTTGCCTTTTTTCCTTTTTTTTTGTTTCGCCTTGTTTGTCAGTCTCTCTTTTTTTGTGCGCGGAGGTTTCTTGACGCTGTTCTCTTGTTGTGTTTGATTCCCCAACGAATTTGGTGCTCCCTTCGTTGACCTTTCGTGATTTCTGCTTCCCTCACTCTCGCGCTGCACTCTCGTTTTCTGCCCTGAGTTTATATACTGTCTTTGCGACTCTCTTTGCGCATGGCGACTCGTCGTCTCTAATCCCCCTTTTTTCTTTTCCTCTTTAGCGCTTTCGGTTTTCCCCTCTCTGTGTAATCCCACACTTTCTTCATATCATCACGTTACTGACATGCGTGTCTCCCCCCTTTTCGATGTGTGGGCTGGCTTGCTTTGCTGATTTTGATCCAGAATTTTCTCCGGGTTCTTTTTCTTGCATTGCTCCGCATGAGCTCTTCCTTCCGCATAATCAAGTGGGCTTTTTTCAATTTTTTTTTTCCTTCAAGTCGGCCGGCAGCCATTGAGACAAAAAACACACACATTGTTTCCCCGTCTCTTTCTTCCGAAGTCCATCTCACGCAGACATGTGTTCCTACGCATCCCCGAAGAGAGAAAGAGGCTGTCATGGCTGTTCATACGTATTGATGCCTCCTTGAAGCAGTGCGTACCTTGTTGGTGAGTTCCGAGGCGTGGCACCACTTCGCGCTGTGACAAACTGGTCGTACATGTGTGAAGGCAGAGCGTGAGAGGCAGGCTGGTGAACGAAGGCGCCAAAGGGAAATCGGTGTGGTAAAAGGGAGGCTTCAAGGAGGGGCGGCACGAATGGTTCCCGTGCGCGTTTCCCCTTTCTTTTTTCTTTTTTCTTGCTGGGCTTCTTCTATTCACTTCTCTCCCTTGTCTGCTGCTTCCTCTTCACCGCCGCTCTCTGTTAATGTCGCTTTCGTGCCCTTGACTATCCCCCTTTCTTTTGCCGATTGCCTCTCGCGTTGATTGTTCTTGGGCGTACTGGCCTGAGTGGGATCGCCGCCTTTCAGTGGGAAACATGACGGAGCCAAGAGGCGAAGGCGTGTGCACTCGTAATAGCCCGGGTCGGCTCTGTGGCTGTGTGGCTCTGTGGTGACTCGGGTGGATTTATGTGTCTCTGGGAGGCGTACGTGTGTATCTGCGACACTTCTTGCAGCATTTCTCATTCTTTGTTGACCTTCTCAGTTCCACGTAGCGGGTGCGCTCTCTCGCTCGCTCTCTTCGCTTCAAAACGTCAACGTGCTACTGCTCATCCCCGCATATTGCACCGTGTGTGTTGCCCTTCTGATTCTCACAGTCTTTTACCATTTTTTTTTTCTTTTTATTTATTTTGCCTCCCGTGGATCGGTTTCTCTCCGTGTATCCTTCCTGTCTAGTCAGATGCTCCTGCTGATTTTTTTTATTTCTGCCTCTCGCTTTGTGGACCCTTGTCAAGTGTGTGTCGTCCGCCTGTCTACCAACGCCTTCCCCTCCAGCTCTTCTTAGCTTCTCTCGTGGACGCTGGCGTCTCCTGAGCCAGCGAGCGAGTCGCCTGGTGGAAGGGAAGGGATTTTGCCGCCCATTCATTTTGTATAAACATGTTTTCGCTTCCTTCCTCTCGATCTCGCCCCTTCCCCACGTTCCCCTGCTTTCTTCCCGGCTCTCGTTCCTTTTTAGCTCGTGCTCGCTGCGCCACTCTGACTTTGCTTTGCTTGATGTTGCTCGTCGCTCCGGCTTTCGTGTTTCACACGTGGTGCGCTTCTCCGTCTGCTGTCCCTTTGTTCTTTTCTCTACTTTTGGGGTGTTTGCCATTCGCTCTTGCGCCCCCTTTCCTCCACTCAGTCACTCGCACCCACCCACAACAATGTTGCTGAAAGTCGATGACTGAATCGTGCCAGAGGCAGGTGGAGAAGGGTGTCGAGCAAGGGCAATATGGTGTTAAGAGAGAGAAGGACAGAGAAACGGCGCAGATAGGGGAAAGCGAAGGGCTAACTCTCACAAAAAAAAAGACGAATACAAAGCGCCTTCGACTCCACCTCATGGGCCTCATACATGCGTAGGGATGTGCCAGGAAGAGCAGCAGTGCGGGCGTGCAGACTCACGCTAAAAAGAGAAGAGCACAAGCACGATATGAATCAAAGCGCCTCTCTGTTTCCTTTTTCTCCTCTGTAGCTTTTTCCGGTGACTGGTGTGTGTGTGTGTGGAGGAGGTGAGTGACAGAGGTGCAAAAGTCGTGCAGCGACTGAAAAGACGCCATTTCATGTTGTGCTTCTCTCTTTAGAGTGTTTGCTCCGCAGGTTCCCTCCCCTTCAGTCAGCCCTACCGCTGCGCCTTCTCTTCTCCTGCCCTCTTCCCACATCTGCAGATACGTTCGTTGTAATCCCCTTTTTCTATTTTGCGCCTCTCCCTCTTTCCTGCCTCTATTGTAGTTCACCAGTGCTGATGTCGGGGCACATACAAATGCGCCACAAGTCCTGTAACAACGTTTTTTTTTTTTGCACGCCTTGTTGGGGCTCTGTTATTTTGGCTTCCCAACCTCGGCTTCTCTCTCTCTCTGCGCCGCCAGGTGTTCTTGTTGTGTGTTATCCGTCACCCCCTCCTCGTGTCCTCTTTTTCTCTTAACGTCTTCTCATGTCGGTCTTTCCTTTCCTACCTCGTTCGTTTGGGCTGGGATGTTTTTTTTTTTATTTCCTCTCCTAGATGTTCCTCTCGCTTGCCCACAGGACCTTTTCGTTGTGGTCTTTGTTCGGCCTCTGTCGTGCGTGCCTCTGCCCCATGGCGGCCCCTCGTCCTCTTTTCCTCTCTTTCGCTGCTTTCGTTTTCGTTTCACCTTTGCCCATTTGTGTGTAACCGCCTTTTTTTTTGGTAGCTTTGTGTGCGCGTGTGCTACTGTCTTCCTCCTTGTCTCGCTGCTCTCCTGTGGTACGGTTCTCTCTCTCTCTCTCTGCATGTGCGTGTGTGTGTGTGCTTGGCCAGCTCTAGCCATTTTTTTTTTCTCCCCATTCTTTCACTGCGTGTGCGTATTTCAGCCAAACAGCACCCTTTTCTCTCTTGGTCTATTTTTTCGTTGTTATTCACTGATTGGTCTGTCCCATTGACTGAAAAGGCGAAGAGAACAAGCTTGTTTGTGTTCTGCGCTGTGGCAGTTGTGTGCCTTGTTGTTTTTGATTGGTCTCTTTTTCCTTCCTCATCTCTGTGTTTTTATCTCCTTCCTTTTTTGTCTTTATGACTCTTTTTCCTTTGATTTTTTTTTCCCTTCATCTATCTGCCCTCTCCCTCCCTCTCTTCTTACCGGCCGCTCGCACATCCTTATCACGCCAATTTCATGTGCTGTTTCGCCCCCTTTTGTCTTTTCTTCTTCTGCCTTTCGCCATTCTCCTGTTTTTTTTTTCTTCTCCTGTTTCGCTTTACTTCATTCTTGCGTGCATATGGTTGCTGTTTCTCTCTCTCTCTTTCTGTTCATGTCCTGTTTTTCTTTTTTTTCTCTTTCTGACTTGTATGTGTTTTTAGATCTGACTGTGTCGTCTCGCCTTTTTTTCTTTTTTTTTTTCGCTCTTCGTGCGACTCGGGCACTCTAGCTTCAAGGTGCGCTTACAGACGTGCGTCATTTTTGCTTTAGTGGCACGGGGTATGGAGGCGGGGAAGGTGGGGGGGGGGGGCAACGACGGCGGTGTTGTGGCGAGAGAGAAGGCGATTTTGCCCTATTTTCGTGCTTGGTGTCTCCGCGTGTGTAGCTGTGAGTGGATGTGCGCGTTTTCTGCTGTTCTTTATCGGTTCCTCTCTTTGTACAACTCTCTTATTTTCATTTACCTTTTCATGTGTGCTCTCGTCGTCATCGTCGATCTTCTTTCTCCTTTTTTTTTCGTGTTTTGACTGACGGTGCCGTCGCCGCCCTGCCATGTGTCTGTGGTTGACGACGACGAGATCCCACCCGCACCCCGCCACATTGGGGAACTCTGCTCTCTCTGTGTGTGTGCGACGTACGCATGTTTACTCCTTGTGTTTTTTTTTTTCGCTCTCTGCCTCCTTTCCTTTCCCTGGTAGTCAAAGTGTATGCATTCGGCTTACCTGCGGAATGCTGGTCGAGGCCAAGACTCCGCTTTGTAGTGAGTGATAAAGCAATCTTAAGCGACTTTACTCTCGAAACATTAAACAGGAAGTAAAGCACGCTGAGGAGCCGAGGAGGGGAGAGTGAAAGCAGCGGCTGCGTACAGTAGGAACAGGACCATCTCATCTCACTCAGAACACCAGGGGGGCTGCCGTTCTATCATGACGATCCAAGCGAAATTCCGGCAGGAGAGGGCAAGGTGCGAAAAAGATGGCGACTGGCAGTGGAAATTTCAATGAAGGTATCGGTCTCAGTCTCATGTCGTTTCTTTTTGTCGCCGTTCGCTGTCTCCTCTCACATTGAACCTTTCCCCTACGCTCTACCCCCCCTCCCCCACACCTTGCCGCTCGCGAGTTGGATCGCGCACTCTGGCTGTCTTTTCTCCGCCACTCCATTTTCTGCCTCTTTCTTCATGGACACTTTGTGGTACACTTTAGACTCGGTGTTTCTGTGGCGGCGCACCTGCAGTAAAGCGAAGGACGCAGGGAAGAGCCGCGCAGGAGAGCAGCTTCTGTTCGAATGGCAGGCGCAGGCTGCTGCTTCTTGCGCGGGTCGCTGTGATCTCGGCTGTGGGAAACCGAAGGGGGGAGGCGTGAGAGACGTAATGGGGGAACGACACCCAATCCAAAGCTAGTAGTTGCGCAACGAATAAGCACTTCTACTTGGAGGGATGTTGTCTCCGATGGAAGAGCCGAGAGTTTCAGCGACTTGCTTCTCGCCCTTTTCATCCTCACTCTCCTCTGTTCTGAGGCCTCCATTGAGGACAGTGCAGCTGTGCGTGTTTACAAGAGCAGATAAAAACAAAAAGTGAGCACCCCGCGTTTGTATTTACGGCGCTTGAAGTAACTTTTCTTTTCTTTGCTCTTTTACTCTGTGCTGGCGTTGATTCACTAACTGTGATTAGAGCAGCGACAGGAACATCAGGACAGAGAAAGCCTCCTTTTTTCCCCATCGTCACCCACCTTTCTTCGTCCCTGCGGAGCAGAGAGCCGATAACTGAGGCATCCGGTTGCGCATTGTCTTACGTTAAGGGAAAAAATAAGGCGAAATAGATGGTGCGATACTCCCACACCCCTACGCTGACTTCTTTTGCTTTTACTGCCGGCGTTCTTGTTGCGTTTTTCTTCTCCGTTGCTTTCAAAGTTCTCTGTTATGTTTTATCTGTGATTACCTCTCCGGCTTCGTGTACCTCCGTGACGCACCACCAATGCAACCCCGATCACCTTGAATCCCTTTTTTTGTTCCTCTTTTTACTCTCCACTTTACCCTCCTTTTCCTCTTCCAACTACACCTCCCCCCCCCCCCACCCCCCACCCGCTAGCTCTCCGTATCCTCGACTAGAGCGACACGTAGTCCACGAAGGTGCAAGGAAAAACCGAAAAACCCTAGTAAAGAAAAAATCTGGTGAAGGCGCGTGCATGCTCATGTGCAGGTGCCTGTGTGTGTGTGTGTGTGTTCTCTTTTCTTCAGCCGCGTACTGTGTGTTCATCTAGGCATTCCTGCGTGATTGCGTGAGCGCATACGTGTGCCTCGTGTGTTTCTCATGTCTTTACTATTCTCGTGTATGTGCTCCCCTCCCTCCCTTTCTATAACCCTTTCAGGTCTTCTGCTCGTTCTCGATTTCCCCTGTTTTTCTTTCTTTCTCTCTGTCCTTTTTTTTTATTTCTCCTCTTTTCACTCTGTGCCGCCATCTCACTTCCACCACCCCTCCTTGCCGTTAACCACCGCTTCTTTCCATCATCCCTTCTTGCCCCCCTCTTTCCCTCTCTCCGTGTACGCGATTATGGAGCACAATGGTCACAGCCCCCTACACCAGCCACACCAGACACTGAGAAACTACGACACGACTAGGCAAACGGAAGTGTGTGTGAAGAGAGCACAGGAATACACTTCGCAGTGAAGGTGCAAAGACTTGTTTGTTTCCGTGTGTGTGTGTGTGTGTGTGTGTGTGTGTGTGTCAAGAAACGTACCTACACAGTGACTTGAGTCGCCTCGAGAAAGTGTGAAGAAAATTGTGCGCAGCTGGGTTCGAAGGTGCTGCACTTCGGTAGGCTTCATTGGGACTGGAAAAAAAGAGGATGAGTTCAGGAGAAGCAACATACACCCCTGTACGCGTACCTGCATCTCTTTTCCTGTGATGAGCAGGGAGGAAGTGAGAGACGGTGCTTCTCCAACCTCAAGGCCATAGCACCGGAGTAGCCTACAACGCATATTACTGGACTTTTTATCCTGATTTTTACTCTTTGCATTGCTGCTCTTCCTCTGATGTTTTCGTCCTTTGTTATCTCGTTTTTTTCCCTTGCTGTTTCCTGATAATGCCGGCCACCTCACTGTGGTGTCAGGGTCCCGTGACCGCTCTTGGTGTCGGCGGAGAGGCCTAGGGTGGGCCTGTGCCCACGAGACTTGCGGTCGTGATGACGCGTGCAGCGACTCACCGCGCCCTGTGTCGGCGACGCAGCAGGTGTGCGCGCGCTACAAGCCCGTCGCGTGCGCCTCTCGTTCCCGCGTGCCTGTGGGCATTGCGAATGGTGGAGGCGTGGCAGTGTCGACAGGCTTGCAGCGTCGGGCATGCGAGAGGGACCGGCGCTAGCGGCGGCAGGCGTCTCACACCGGAAGAGCACGGGTGTTGTGCTTACGAGACGACAGGGGGCGCCCCTCGCCCAGCTGCCGGCCCTGCGTTGTGTCCGGCATGGCACGCGAGCCTCGCGGACCGCTCGACGCTCGAGGCGAACCGTGTATCACGCAATGCAGGTGCGTGCGCCCTTGGCGCTGCGTGGGCTCGCCTGTCGGGTGCCGATGGCTGCCCCCCTCCCTCCCTCTGTGCCCCCTCCGAAGGACATGCCGCCGGCTCTTCGTGCGCCGGCGCGGTGCACCGGCGGGGATGGCCGAGGAGGGCAGTGGGGCCCCGCGCCGATCAGCCCCGCCCCGTGCGTGTGCCACCTGTGCGGCGTCTCCTCCGCGCGACCGGGTGGGCCGATGAGGCACCGATGCCGGCTGCATGACGAGGCGGCCCCGGCTTACAGCACCGAGTCCGCCAGGCCCCCATGTGTGGAGAGCCTCCAGGCCGCGTAATGGCATGCCGGCCGGGTGCCGGGTGTGGGGGAGCCCTGACCTGAGGCTGGGCCGATCCGACGGCAGAGAGACGCTTTGTCCTGGGCGAGGAGGGCTCAGCGGCATTGTTGCCGGGGTGGAGGAGTGGCGGCTGCAGGCGCCTGTTCGCTCCCTCGCTCGTGGTGTGGTGTTCACGTCGAGTCTGTTTGGTGTCACTCTTGATTTGTTTAAGGATGTTGGACTTATTCATATGAGGAGCATGTACATACCGACGAAAGCGCGCATTATTTTTTTGATGTGTTTTGCAACCTCAGGGAAGAGTTGTGGTGTATGAGATCCGAAAGGATCCTCAAGAGCGGAACGGGAAGACGCAAGGAAAGCGCAACAGACAAAGAAATTTGTAAAATAGTTTCTGTTGGAAGCACAGCCAGGCGTATATGAAATGGTTGACTGGCTGTGAAGGCAATACCTTTGCGGGAAGTACGAACTAGAAATCAACGGAGCGCTGTTGATTGGAAGCAGGGAAGGGCGTAGGAGGGAGACCTGTCTTCGTGTTTCAAGCAATCTGCATTTATGGTGGGTGTGAACAAGTGGTGCTGCGAGAGAGGGAGAAAGGTGAAAATGCCTGTACTACTACTGTGTGATTTTGCGCATCTGCATGTGCCTATGGCTATGAGCGCGTTCTGTTTTTTTTGTTGTTGTTGTAGTGGTGGTTGTGTGTGATTCTTCCATTCTCTGTCTTTTTCCGGTGAAGGGGCTACGTGTCTGAAGCGGTGAGGGTAACGTGACAACCCACAAAACAAAGAAAAAACATTAGAGGCAACAAACGAAGCAGTTGATGCTTCAAAAAGAAGAAAAGGAGTCTGATGGCGGTGATAGTGACAAGGATGTTGAGGGTGATGTTCATGGTCGATGGGCCACCTCTGTGTTGCCCTGTGTATAGCTTTTTGTCTTCTTCCTCTTTCCGCTGCCCATATTTCTCTCCTGTTGGGGATATGTCGAGCACCTTCAAGGGGGCTTTAGCGGAACATCTCTGGTTGACGCTCGCGTCATTTCCTTTTCTTACTGCGTTATGTAGAAAAGCCGAGAAGAGGAATAGGGTGGTGTTATGCAGAGGAAAAGCTCGAACAGCCTTCTCCTCTAGATGTCGCTGCTTCAAGCTCGAGATAGCGAATTTGTTTCACAACACTTCCACCTCCCACTGCGCACATACACGTGTGCGGCTTCCTCATGTTCTTCCGGACTTCATCTTTTACTCTCTTTGCCCTCGCCTTCTCCCTTGTTGTGTGCTGGCTCTTCCTTGCGCTTTCTTTTCACACCTGCTGTACCTCCGCATCTGCGGTGATGTACGCAACACACCTCTTTCTTTCCTCTTATCCATCCTCACCTCTTCACATTCTCCTCTCCTCATGTAAACGTGCACACGCCCTCTCCACACACCCACACACACCTTGAAGAGATGCAAATTGCTCCGGTGCAACTACCCCTCCCCGCCTTCTCCCCCGTTGTAAAAACTCGTTTCTATCTCTCTCTCTGTCTTCGACATACCTTTCGGTCTAGGACCAATCAAATCGTATCCAGTACAGCACACCACTTTTCTCCATTTTCCATTCTCTGGCTGTCTCAGTCAAACTGTACCACCACAACTCTCTCCCTGCGTTTCCTCCATTATCGGACTGCGTTTCAAGCTGCACACCCACCCACCCACTCACCCACACACTCCCCCACACACACACACACTCACATATATCTTCCTCCCTCCCCCCTTTTGTGTGTGTGTGTGTGTGCGTGCCACTCGCACTCCCTTTCTCATATCACTACCATCTCCAGCACCGTCGAGAAGGCTCTAAGAATAAGAGTAGCATATAGTGTTCTTTTCTTTGTGTTCTCCGCCGTCTCTCTTTCTCTCTCTCTCTCTTCCTTCGTTCCCTTCTCGTTTCATCTAGTACTGTCACTTTTTCCCCTCGCTTTCTCTTCACTTTTTATTCTGTTTTCGACTCTTTACGGTTGATCACTTTTGTGTGTGCATTTTTTTTTTCCTCGCTGACGCTCCTCGCGGAGCTTCCCTGTTGGTGTGCCGTAGTTCTCCCCTCTCCTTGACCCCCCCCTGCCATCTCCTTTTTACGGTTACAGTGCTTGGGCCTTTTTTTTCTCTCTTTTGCCATACCATCCTTTCTCTCCTTTTCCGGCCTCTTTCGTTATTTCTATCTTCTTCCTCAGTGTCGACCTGACGTCTTTCTTTGTCATTCGGCTCATTTTTTCTCACGCTCTTACTCCCTCTCTGAGCTGCGCTTTTTCACGCATACCGCCACTGCCACCATTTCTCTTTCTTCGTTTCTCGTTTTCGCAGCTCTCTTGTTTTTTTTTTTCGTCTTCCCCTTTCCGACTCTCTCATGGTATCCACAGACGCAAGACAATAGACAAAAGAAATCCTTCGTGTCCTGCGCCTTGTGAAAAGTCGTGCTTTGTTCTACTCCTTCGTTCTTTGTTTTATTCGGAAATACAGCCCTTTCTCGACTGTAGCGCGTCTACTCCTTTTTCTGTTTGAGTCGTTCTCTTCTCCTTCTCGTTCAGCATTCGCTTTAATTTTTCCCAGGTCGAGTTGCGCCTTCCTCTCTGTCCTTGTCTACCCTGCTGAGTCTCCCTTTCCCCGCCCTTTCTTCACGTTTCTGTTGTTTCTGCTTCTCAGTCCGTCTCTTTTGTTTCTCTTTTTTGTTCCCCCTCGTCGTTGTCTTTGTCGTTCTTGGTCCCTCGCCCACTCGCCGTGCTTGACACACGCTCTCCCTCTCTCTCTTGCCACACGCCGGTGTCGCCCCACTTGCTACCGCTGCACTTCCCTGTACACGATACTGCGCACGCGCGTGCATGTATGCCAGTGTGGCGGTGCCGAGAGTACTGTAGATTGTCGTAGAGGTGACTACGAAAAAGAATTAAGAAGGAACATACGATCTGAGCAGGTGCACGAGGAGTTACGGTGCTGCTCCGTTGACTTTCACGCATCCGAAAGAGAAAAGAAACGACGCGGTATCGTCCTTGAACCCTTTTTTTTCTCCTATTCCTTTTCCTTTGCGCCTCTTCCCTTTTTCTTCTCTCTCCACGCTGTTTGTGATTGGCCAAAAGGAACACAAGCGAACGGAGCCCAACCTCAAGAGGGGAAGAGACGTCTTTGCCGCTCTACATGCACGGAATACCATTCGCTACCCCAGTGACGTGATTATCATCCATTCAGGGACACGAAAACCAAAGAAGCGAACCACGCACGTTCTCGTCACACCTTCGCTTTCTTGTTTGGCTTCGTTCTCCCGTTCTTACACGTATCAAAGATTCGTTACCCCCGCCCCCCCTTTACACCGGTGTTTGCCTTATTTGCATGCAAAAGAGGAACGCGGCGGCGGAAGAGCAGACAAAAAAAAACGACGCACAAACGCACACGCGAGTACACCTATCAAAAGTAAGTCACACGGGGACACGTCGTCTCCCACATTCTGAGGCGGTGATACATTTCATCTTATTTTCAAATTTTTTGTCCTTTCTTTCTTTTGCTCACTTTATCGCTCGCGTTGCTGCGCTCCGAGGCGCTCGGGTTTCTCATTTCTGATTGTTGTCTCGCCCTCGCCATTTTTTTTTGTTTCGCTACTGTGCGACACCGCTGCAAGGATTTGCTTATTATCTCTCTTTCTCTGTGTAGCAGTGCTTTCCTTTCCCTCGGCGCCTCTTGGAAGTTTGTCTGCGAGGTTTCGTAACCGATTTGATCCTGCGAGGTGCACACGTTCCTTTACTAAGTTTGTGTGTATGTGTGTGTGTACGTCCTCACCGACTCGCCAATATCCTTCAACGTGTACTCTGAGCAGTCGCTTTTCTTCACTCGTCTGACTGTTATTTTTCGATTCCTCACCAATCACGCTGCCTGTCCGACTTTACACCCTCTTTCTTCTGTGCTTGTGTATTGGTGCTCCACTTGCGTACTACCGTACCTTTAGTGAACACTTCGCTCCCCCCTCTCCTGTTCTCCTTGAGCGCTGGTGTTACCTCTTTATTGTTCGCTCCCGCATTTGGGCTCTCTCTCTCTCCTCTCTTCTATTGCTCTTGTAGACTGGCTGGACAGCGCTGAGTTCGGTCTTTTTCTCCGTTCGTCTTTGTGGGCTCTTATTGCTCTTTTTTCTTTTTTTTACTTCGTTTTCGGCGCTCACAAATAATTCACTGTTGCCCACGGCAGTTTTACACGTTTCTCGACTTTCCACTCTTCCCTTTCTCGTCTGCAATTCTTCCGTTCCGGTATTCATGTTTTGGAGTTGTCTCCACTCGCCACCGCTGCCTTTTTTTCTTCGCCTATATCTGTATTTCGCGTGTGAGTAGTATACACCACTCTTCCACACCTCTTTCCACCGCCCTTTCTTTCCGTTACTTCCTTTGGCTTGCCACAGGGGAGAAGCACGAGAAGTAAAAGGAAGTGAGCAAACTATACCAACAGCAGAGAGACGGCGGGGTAAAGCGGGGAGAAGGCAGCAACACAGCAAGAAAAGCGAAACCCACAGAGGAGAAGTCTTACATTGCTCGTGACTGGTTGGCACACAGTGCCACTACGCCGCCGCTGCCGCCCCTGGTGTTTTCATCTCTCTTCTTCATTCGCTCTATCCAGCACGTCCTTTTTCGGTCCCCCCCTCTCTTTGTATTTCACCCTTACATTGGTCATTCGCTTCCCCTTTTCGCCTTTTCGTCTTTCTTTTCTTGTTTCTTTTTTTTTTTTGCTTTCTTTAAAGCTCACCGCTGTAGTCCCTCTTTTCCTCTCTGTCTCCATCATCTCTTTCGTTGGATATTCACTTGTTTTCACTCTCTTTGTGCGTGTCTTCCCTCTTCGACTTCCCTTACTTAGACACTCATTTTTTTTTTTCTTCACGTCCTTTCCACTACTTTTTTCTCTTCCTCCTGATCTTGTCGTTTGTATTTTCCCTTTCTAGTTGCCTCTTATACGGATTTCGCAGGACTGACCCCGACGTGTTTCTGCCGGTTGGCCGGCCTTAGGCATACCTGCTACACTGTGTATGTGTGTGGGTGTGTCTGTTGATTCACTCGGCGGAAAGAAGAGGTCTCAACCTCATCCCCCTCCGAACTCACACAATCGATTCGTTTCTCATCAACGATACTCAAAGGACCAAACGTCAAAGAAAAGCAAAACAACAAAGCACACACACACACACACATACGGGTAATCTACACAGTATCGTGGTCTCTGCAGTGCTTGGCCAGGGATAAGAAGCGTTCCCACCACCACCCCAAAAAAAACAGTTTCAATTCATTTCGAAAACCAATAAGACAATGTTCTCCATGGATATCGCCAACAGCGGGAACCAACAGATGGTGTACCGCAACAACCAACCCCCGCAACAGCGTCAGCAGCACCTTCAGCATCAGCAGCAGCAACTACCGCAGCACCAAATGTTCTCGCCCCAGTATGGATATCAGCAGCAGCAACCTTACCTGGCGTATCCGAGCATTGCAAGCCCAAACCCTGGAAAGGGGGCGATGAACTTTATACCGTCACAGCAGTACATGCCTCAGCAGCAGATGTTCCCGTACGGCTACCCTCAGCAGCACCAGGCGCCGCTGAACCAGCAGTTCTTTCCTTCGATGATGACTCCACCGACTCAGCCGCCACCGCCGCTCGTGCGGTACAACCAGCAGGGCAACAATAACAGCACCAACCAGTGCGTGGGCAGCCATGCTAGTGGCCATTCACGTTACCATGGCGGACGTGGACGCGGAGGCATTCATGGCGGATACGGTGGCCAGCTCCATCGGCAGGTGCACAACAGCTACTTTTACAATCAGCAGCACCACTACAGTAGCAACAATGCGGTGCCCGAAAAGACTCCGACCGTGCACATAATCCACCCCGAAACGAAGAAGGTCCTCAGTGTCAAGCTGAACCGCATCTACAGCACCATGGCTGACATTCGCCCTCAGCTTCAGCACCAGCAGTCGCACAGCAACAGCGCTTCTGTTAGCAACAACACTAGCGTCATGAACGAGAGCAAGTTGGAGAAGGCCCATAAGAATGAGAAGCCGAAGGAGAAGGCCGACTCTTCGGCGGTGCACAAGTTTGACCCCAAAACAACAAAGCTTGTCTTGTGCCTCAGCTTCCTCAGTCCGAAGGGGTGCATGCACGGTAGCGGGTGCGATAAGGTTCACATTGCCGGCCTCGAGTACACATGGCCACAAGTGGAGGCGAAGGAAGTGAATAAAGACGGTAAGAAAGCGTACGCCGCAGGCTTTTTCGTGCACTGCTACGATCCGACGCTGACTCGCTACTACAAGGTGCCGTCGGGGTCCGTCTACGTGACGAAGGGCAGCGCTGACTACGTGAGCATGTTCAATGACCACGGAGACAATTTCAAGATGAAGTTCAAGTTGTGTGCGCTGACGCTGGAGCGCGCCGAATGTGATAAAGCGGAGGAGTGCGAAGACATTCACTGCTCCATCGCCGACCTGGAGGTGGTGCGGGAGAACAGCGCAAACGCCACACACATTAACAACCCCGAGGCCATGGCCGATGTGCCGCGCCTGCCCTCTGACATGACGGTGCGCGTCTTTAATCAGAACAGCTTCGATACATGGCGTGACTACCCAGGTAGCAACCTACTCATTACGGAGGGAGCCAAGGCATATCAGAAACAATACGAGCAGGAGATGAACAGCGTGCCGACACGCAAGCGTATGCAGCACTGCGCGCACTTTCGGCTTAAGGACATGTGTCGCCTCGGCGAGTCCTGTAGGTTTCTTCACGTACTGCCGACGGAGCAGGAGATCAAGGAGCGCAAGGAGACTGAGGTAGCCGAGGCTGCTGTGCAGGCGGCCGCAAAGGGGAAGGAGGAAGTGGGGGACGAGGCGAACACTGAGTTGTAGGAGAACGAGTTGATGACACAGATTGAGTAGATGTACTGCGGGCCATTAATGGAAGAAGACGCGACTCTAAAGAGGAACCAAACGAAGAGCGTCTGTCGGCTCAATCCACCGTCCTCTGGCGTCAGTACGGCGCTTCACACATACACACACAGACCGACACACACGTGTACTGGTCAGCCCGTGCACGTGTGTGTGTGTGTGTGTTGGTGCACCACGTGTTTGGCGGCCTTTGGGTTTGCTGCGTTCCTCTCAGATTTCAGCACCGTCAACCCCACTTCCTCATGTCATTCACGTTGCGGTAGCAGTGTCTTGTTGTTGTTGTTGCGGTGACTGTTGCCCGCTGCGTGCTTCCTCCCTCCCTCCCCCCATTCGCCTCTCGTATGTGGTGTTTTTGTTTTCCGTGCGTAGCGCTCTTCGTGTTATTCTCCTGCTGATGTGTCGTTTTCCTTTCGTATGGACTCGTTTCTACCCATCCTCGTCGTCATTTCTCAAGGATGCCCCCCTACCCTCTCTTTTTTGTATGGTATTTACGCTGAATTTGCGGTGTATGTGTGTAGGAGGTGGGGGGGGGGGGCGGTGTTTGGTCTCTGCTTGTGGCGTGGCGCTCCTTATGCATATGTATGTGTGCTTGTACTTGCACGCTCATTCTCGGTCCCCTCTCTGCCCCGTGCTCGTTCCCTCAGCCCCTCCATTGACTTGCCTCGCTTCACCTCTCTTCTGATTTTCTGATCGTCTCTCTCTCTCTCTCTGCATGTATATGTGTTGGCTTCTTTCTCCTCGATATCTGTGTGCTCTTTTTTTCCCCTCTTTTTCTCTACCACGCTGTCGTGCTGTTTCTTCGGTACATCGTTTCCCGCTCTCTCGCCTCTTACTCGGTTCCCCAAACGACGGTGAAATAGACTGAGAAAAAAAAAAGGAACGCCGTCCATCTCGCATTGGCATATGTCTATATCGCTGTGCGACTGTGCTTGTGTGTCTCGCTCCTCCCTTTAAGCCCCTCTCCCCCTCTCTGTTGTTTTCTTGCGCCTTGCCACTATCTGCGCTCGCCTTGCGCTCTCTCTTTTTCTTGTCGTCTCTTTGTTTGCACCTATTTGTATGGTGGCTCTCGCTGTGCGTCTACCAAGCCGCTCATTTGTTTTTTCTTGACTTCAGCGCTGCAGTCATAGCGTGCTGTTATCTCATGTGAATCTGCTCTTGCATGTTCTTTTTGTGTGCGACTTTGTGCACTAATGGGCGGATGAAGGGGAACGGCACCCCATTACACTGTGGCGCTCCGGACGGACTCCTCTGTTTCTCTGTGAGTAGCAAGTGATCAACAATATGTTGTTTCTCTGTTCTCCATGTCCCCTCATTCCTGCACATCGCCCTGCACTAAGGCCCGAGGAAACACACCCACAAGTGCACACGCTCCTCCACTGTGGCATGTACACCGAACACGTAACCATGATCAAGTAGAGAAAAAGGACATCGCATGTGCACAGACGGAGGCGCCGATGCTTTTGCATGCGTGCGCGATGCGTTCGTATTTCTGTGTGTCCCTTGCTAGGCACAGTTTGCGTCGGACTCGGTCTTCGTCTAATATAGCCCTGTGGTGCTCTTTTCTCCCCCTTTCCCCTTCCCCCCTTTCATTACCCTTTCATTGTGCTTTTCGCGTTATATGTCTTGTTGCTGTTGTAGTTTCGTTTCTGGCGCCATAGGACACTCCGCGAAGTACGAGGAAAAGGACGAGGGACGAAGCAAAAAAAAAAAAGAGCCAAGGGGACCACAATACGCACACCAGGCACAGCGATGAAAGCTCTCACTCTACGCGTTTCCCCTCTCAATGGGAAGAAAGGAGAGCGTTTTTTTTTTGTTTTGCGTGTGAAGCAAGCGGCCCTCCGCATCTTCTTCCTCTCATGATACTCGTCTTTCTCCTTTTACTATCCCAATTTTTACTGTTGGAGTAGAAAAATGCGACGGGTTACTACATGGATAAAAGAAAACGAATGGGGAGTCGATTGGTGAAGGCCCAGGTTCATCAGCACGACAGTGAAACAACATCGGAGAGCTTTTTTTTACTTCGTTTTCTTTGTACGCTTTTCACCTTTCTGTCTGTGCTGGCGATACTCCGCATTCATCTTCATATGCGCCACGCACACAGGCCCCCCTCCCCCTTGGCAAACGCCCCCCTGTGTACAACTTCCTACGCTTATTCCATTGGCGGCACGACAAGGAGAAACAAGCGGATGGGAAACTCGAACAAAAACACTTCAAAATAAATTGACCTACAATAGTTGTGTGTGTGTCTCTCTCTCTCTGTGGACCTTTATTGAGCGGTTCAGTGTTCTTTTCTTTCCGTCGCTTCCATCTTTTTTTTTTCCTGCTTATGCGTTCTGACTGGTCTTTCACATGTTGTGCTTGCCGTTCGTTGAGCTGTGCGCTTGACGATGTCTTTCTGTAACTCTCAGCGTGTGCGGATGTGTCCCTCCTTGCTTATATGCAAATCGATTCTACTTCATACCCTCGTCTTGCGCGTTGTCGCCTTTCCTGTTTTGTTCTCTTTTCTTTTTTTTTTTCGTTCCTGCTGCGCCCTCCTTCCCCCTTCCTTTTTTTTCTTACAAAGCGGCCCTTCTTCCTCTTTTCCCCATTTGTTCATCCCATTGAGATAAACCCCTCTTTTTTCTTTGTTTTCGCTTCTTTCCTGTTTGTGCACACCCCCCCCTCCCCTCGCCTTTGTCCCTGTCGCCGTTTTACTCTCTCACTGTCCTTTTTCTTCGGTGTACATCTCTCTCTCTCTCTATATATATACCTGTGTGTGTATGCGTCCGTCATGTCTGCGGGACCTTTTCGCTCTTTTTGTTTTGCGTTTGATCTCTTCGTTCGCGGTTTCCAATTGTTGTCTTCTATGTGGTCTGGACTTTCGTTCTCGTCTCGTTTTTTTTTTATTCAACATCAACAGATTTTACCTTTTAGTTCTGGCACAGTTTTTCTTCGTTCTCTGTGCGTGTAGGCAGCTGAGCTCTGTACTTTAACGTGAGCCCCGGATTGGTTCCTCTTCCTCTTCGTGCGTGGATGATCTCTCTCTCTCTCTCTTTCTCTCACTTTTCTTTCTGGCGTGCCTTTTCTTTTCTATCCGTGTTTTTTTTTTTACCTCACTTTTCCCCGTCCGCATCGCTTGATGTGATGTGTCTGGCTCCCCTACACCCCCTCCGCGCTCTGAATGCGCATGCCTCCGTTTCTCTCTGTCTTTTCACTTTTACTCTACTCGCTGACTCTTGCGGACACCGTCTTGTCTGCACTTCCTTTTATTGTTGTTATTTGTCCCCTTTTATCTCCTTTCTTTTCACTGTTCCTCTCGACACCATCTCAAGCAGAAGAATGATAGGCGTGTTGCATGCGCCAAGGTCCGTGATTTATTACCGCATGCGTGCCATTGAACGGCGAATGATGAACCGATGCGCTGACTTGACCGACAGAAAGAATGAAGAAAAGAGCCACGGCGCGCACTTGTAGGCCCCTTTTCCATTGTTGTTGTTGTTTTGTTTGTTCTGGCCTTCGTAGCTCCCGTGCTCATGTGTGCAGTGCGCCTCTTTAGGTTTTGCGTTTCCCTTTGTGCCTTTATTGCGCAGTTTCAAGCGATGCTCTTCCCTCCTTCCCCCCTCTTTCTCTCTTTTTTTTCTCCCTCATGCACCGAATTTCTTTGCTGCCGTGCATGTCAGTCTCCCCTGTTGTGTTTCCGTGCAACCCTTTTCTTTCGTTTGACTTGTTTCCCCTTCTCGCCTATTCCTTTCTCAACCTCCCTTCCTTCCTCCCCACTCCACCCCGCTCCATTCCATCTTGTTAATTCTGTTCCTTTGCCTTCACCATCCTCTTGCTCCCAGTCTTTTTTTTCTCCTCTCATGCGGTTGCATTTTTCTCTTTTCCTCGTTCGCCCTTTCCCCTTCCTTCATTTTCTTGCCTTTGGTCGTTTTCTTGTTGTCCTTCTTTCCCCTGTGTGAATTCACTTACCGCTCTTTTTCTCTTTCCCATCTTTAACTCCGCCTTCCTCCTCTCGCTTTGTCTTCACTCTCTCTTATATATCCGCGCACTTACCTTCGATGTTCTGGCATCACCACTTCCCTGCACCTCGTCGCCCTCACTTTGTTTTTTTTTTTTCCTCGGTGCTGCCCCTTTAACAGAACGCTCAAACGGCGAGAGAGGGGGAAAGGACAGCGATGTGTGCAAGCAGGAGGAGGGCTAAAGGCATACAAGCAAACCACCACCAACTACGGAGCTCTTTTTTTTTTTCTTCGAAGCCCGTTACGTGGGACTGACAGAGTGTGCAGGGGTGTCTGTCTGCGCCATCACCCCTCTCCCCTTTGCGAGGAAGAAGTACAAGTGCAAATGCAGAGCCCGAAGATGAACGAAGAGTGCTGAGGCGAGGCGGAATCCCCTCTCCCAAAACACAACGAGCATTTTTGTATACGCAAAGCATTCCTGCCAAGCGCACACCAAGGGAAAAAAAAACCATAGAACCCAACGACAATAAAACACACACATACACACACACAGCCAAGCACCTGCTGAGCTGCCGTCACGAGCGTAACCGCACCCTTTTCTCTACGAAAAGGAACGAGAGAAGGTGGCCATAGGTGACAAAAGAAAGCTCGCCACCGACTCCATACCAGTCGAATGCATCATCATTCTCATCTTGTTCTCTCTCACACCCATGCACATACCCACATACATTGTTTTGAAGCTCGCAATATTCTTCGTCTTCGTGAGACCGTATAGCTGCATGTGCGTGGTGTGTTTCTCGCCTCTCTTTTTTTTTTTTCGAGTATCTCGGTGAATGTCTCGTGTGTGGCCCTCTGCTTCAGAATGTCTCTTCTCGTTTTCTTCGCTTACCGCCCTCGAGTGCTTTTCTTCTCGCCTCTATGTTGCTCACTTATCTTGCTCTTCTTGTTGACCTAAAGCTGTACTCATTTCTATAATTTTCTCTTTCGCTCTCTTCGTGTTCTTTACTCTTTCGGTTGACTTGTATCTGTTCGTTTTCTCTTTTCCCCCTCGTGTTTTCTTTGCGGCACGACTGTTCCTGTGACGCTTGTTCTCCATACGCTCTCTCTCTCCACTCTCTCCCTCATCTTTCGACCTCCTCTTCCTATCCTTTTTGTCATCGCTTTCGCTCTGCGAGAGTCGCATCGTCGAACAACTACTATCACGGAAAAGGTCAGTAGAGACATCGAGGAGGAAAGCTCCAAGGCAAGGAGAGGCGAATATACCAGAGAAGTTTTTTTTCTGCTGTTGTTGGTTGTTTTCTTCCTCTCTCTGTTGCACTTCCATGTCTTCTACCAGCAAAGGGCCTACAACCGTGCAACACGCCCGCCCTCGTACTTGCACTTATACGCGTTGTATGTATTGGGCCGTGACAAGAGGAGAGACGCCTGGTGCAAGAAGAGCAGCAATCGCTATCTAAGCGAGGGAGAGAAGGAAGTGCCAAACAGTGCAATAACGGGCAGTACTCTTACCGCTAAAGGAGAAAAAAGAGAACGGAGTATATTGATGACGTGAAGCCTTCCATTTTTTTTTTTACTTTACCTGATAAGCAGGGCTTAAACGATAAACAAATTCATGAGGGAGCGTGGGCGATCATACAGCAGCCCTTGTCCTCTTGAAAGTGGGGTGGCCTCGATGGGCCTACTCCTTCTTGTGTGTATCCACTGCCTTTTCGTCATGTTTTGCTTTTTTGTTCTTGTGCGTTCAGCCTCCTGATTTTTACTGTTACATATTTAGGTGTGCCTTCCCGCCGTTTTTTCATCTGTTTCTTCTTTTTTTTCCTTTTCTGCGCCTCTATTACCTCTGATTCCTGCCGCTCTCTCTCTCTCTCTGTGCCGTTGTCCAGTTCGTCGTTCTCAACTGCGCGTCTTTTTCTTTCGTTCTGTGTCGTTCTGCACCACTCTCAGGAAAAAAAAAACGAAAAGAAACAAAAGAATACACGAGGCAGCGAAACGAGAATGGGGATGCGTGTAGCCATTAGGAGAGGCGATGTTGTGATGGCAACCACTCCAGCCTAGTGGAGGTCTCATTGTGTGTCAGGTTACCTCTTCCCCCTCCCCCTTCCCCCTTCATGCCGTTATGGCGTACAGAAAGTGTTTGCTCATACTAGGAATGCACAATGAACACCACCACGACTTGATCAGCTCAAGCCTGCAGTTCGAACTTTACGGTATAGGAGGAAAGTAAGACCCCTCGACAGGCTTGTATTCCCTGTATGTGGAGAGGTGTCGTTGGACTTGCTATTGGCGTGCACTCTTTCGCATTTTCTCGTTCTTTTTGTGGCTGTGTTCACCTGTTGATCGGCTTGCCTTTTTTTGTTTGTTTGTTTGTTTCGCCGGCGTGCCTTTCCTGGTTGATTTCTCTCCATGTCTCCGTTTCCACCATACAAGTCCACGAGGACGGGCACGTATTTTTATTCGCGCCTCTCATGGTTAGTGTGCCCGGCGCGCAGTACTCTACGGGTGCGCATACTTGCGTGGGTGTGTCTGCTACGCTTTTTGTCTCGTGTACGTAGGCCAGTTTTCTGCCAAACAAAAAGAAAGAAAAATTGAATTGGAGGAAGAGGGAAGGAAAGGTGTACAAAGAGTGGCGGGAGGGAAGCACTATGGCCACGGAGCTCCAAGAGGGATGGATGCCTCTGGCAGACTTGCAGATTACACAATCTCATGCGTGCCTTTTCTACCTCATATCTGTACAGCTGGTTTGTTTCTCCCCTTTCATTCACCTATCACCGCCACTCCCACAATGTTCATCATCCTGTAGGCTCAATAAGGCTGCAAAGTGTAAACAGACTTCAAGAAGCCCTTCCCTCCGGCAATAAAAGAGGACATGGGGAAAAAGAGAGGTGGTGTGCCTCAGGAAGATCATCGCTTCTTGGCACCATAGGGGGTTTTCCGTCTTGTGTTTTTCTGCCCCCTTTTTGCTCCTTTTCCCCCTTTGAGCTCAATGCAAGTCATTCTTTCGTAGTCGTTGCTCGACAAATACCTCATCCCGTGTCACACGCGATTAGATCTACAGAGGCACACACGTTCGTTGGCGCGCAGACGCGTGGCTTAGAGCAGTGTAAGTATACGAGAGCACCCACATCCACACACACACACACACACATATATATATATATGTGTGTGTGTGTGTGTGTGCGCAGACGTGTGTGTCGCGTGCGCGCTGTGAGGCCGCAGGTATTTCTTTCTGAGTGTTGTCGCGCTGCTGGGTGGCGCATGACACGGACAAAAATTATAAAAGGAAAGAAAGCTGGACCATTTATTCTACTAGTACGTGCTACTGCGCTTAGTGCATCTCTGTGTACCTGTCGAGCACGTCGTCTGTCTTGACTTCGATGCACTTTCTTTCCCCGTTCATGACTGCGTATGTGGTCATTTTTCAATTTCCGTCCTACACAATATCTTTCTCTTTCCATCGTCCACTACCGGTCGGGTTGCTGAGTCGCAGCAATCCCCTTCTCTTTCACTTGATTTCCTCAGTATCGTTTCTCGTCTCCCTTCTCGCTTGTTTGCTGCTGCGTGCTGTATAACCGCCTCTCACTGCAGGCGTTTTTTTTTTTTCCGCTCTCTTGTTTCTTTATTTGCCATTGTTTCTCTCCGATTGGGACCTTTATGAGGGAAACAAAGAGGGAGAAAAGGTGAAGCGAAACAGTCGTGGGCCGGGCGCATCGTTGTCACCCATTTTCGGTCTTGAAGGAAACTCTTGTGCCGTGGGGCGGGTAGCTATTCGTTCTCTTCGTGCAGGCGTGTGCGAGTGACTTCAGTCGCTCCCTGCCGCTCTCTTTCTTGCGTTCGTGCACGTGTCTATGTGTTTGCGCTTAAATGTGACGTCGGCGCCCCCGTTACCGCAATGTTTAACGCGGCCCTTTTTTTTTGTCGTTACGAGACTTTTTTCGTGACGTTTCTTCTGTGACCCCGAGGGAGACGGTAGGATGTAAGAACGACCCTTACTAACAAGGAACCGATGGAGGAAAGTGGAGCAGAAATGGCAGTTGCGTACATGTGCAGAAGGGTGCGCCTCACACACACACACACCCCTCTCTTATTCCCGTCTCCCACTCTCCCTTCCCTCGGTTATGAATTCTATTCAAGGGAATACCACAAAACTGACGATGGCCTTATGGCAGCATCTACCCACGCATCCCCCGTATGTATTTGTCTACCTCCCCTCTTCTTCTCTCCCTTTTCTTCTCTCCCACTTCTCCTCCTCTTTGTTTGCAATCGTTTCTTGTCTTTGCCTGTGCGAAGTCGCCACACTTTTCTCTCCGTCCCTTTCACCCTCTCCCTAGTTTTTATGTGTGTCTCTCCCTTCTCTTCCATGCTCTCGTTCCTTTTCTTCTCTCTTGGTGTGTGTGCGTGTGTCTTCATCTTCGCTGCGGCACTCTGGGATTCTTTCTTTGGCTCTCCTTTCGTGTAGTCATGTTGGCTATGCGCTCCTCGTGTGTTGAGGTATCAGGTGTTTGGGTCTGTGTGTCTTTTTTTTCGACTCTTCTTGTTCATGCTGAGTTCTCCTCATTTTGCTGCTCGGCATGATGTAGATGCATGGGGACGCCTGTGTGCATGCTGGCTCATTTTGTGTTTCTTCTCCTCTTGCTTATCTCTCTTCATCGCCTCCTCGACTCTGCCCTGCGTGTACGCGTGCCCCTCTCTCTTCCGTCTGCACGGCTGAAGAGGGACAGGTGGAGGGTGGACGCGCGCAGCTGCCTCAGACATGGACTCTCACTTATGCGACAAGGAGTCTATTGTCTTCTCATGTTTGGATCTTGACCTCCTTTTTGAACTTCCCTTGATTGGCTCGGATCGGCAATCGTCTTGCACACTGGCTGCGGAGAGAAAGAGGCGGTGTATAAGCGCAGGACGGAGACACAAGGGAAGTGGTGACTGTGATATGGAGCAGCACTCTCTCGTAAACAGGGGCAACTGTGGGGCGATCAAAATTGCGAAAGTGCGCGTCAGCATAAACGGTAAGACGAGTGACGGAGCCACAATAGCCGCTTGGATGGAATCATGCTGGTGGAAGAAGTAGGCGTTTGGAGGGACAGGGTAAGTGGAGAAGGAAGTGCAACATGCATCACCTCTCACCCTCGTTCTCTCTTGCGTGCTGCGTTCTCTCTACATGGCACACCCAGAGAGAGAGAAGCGGACATGTTGTTAACTGTGTCTCCATTCTTTTTTTTTTGTGGTTGGGTGTGTTGTGATTTGGTGGCAGGTAGGTTCATTGACAGTCCCAACGAAGAAGAAGTATCCAGCGAGATAAAGAAGAAACAGCGCGATGTGAGCCAAAAGGGAGTCAACTTTCGTTCTCTCCACCTCATGTTTATCTTTTGTTGCTGCTTTCCATGTCCGTCTGTTTTTCTTCACCGCCGCTCCCTCCCCATTCTCGGCCTTCTTTCTGTCATTGTCTCTGGCGCTCTTTCTCCCCTTGTCCTCTCACTGCGATTGATGAGCCTTTTTTCCTCATTTACTATCATGTCTTCCCTCCCCCGCCGCGTGCGGGTTCGTTTTTTATGTGAATTGAGACACGTGCACACGCACAGCTTTTCGAACAAGCGCGACGTAAAAGAAAACGAAAAGAGAACAAACGAGCATCAATCGGTCTACCATTTAAATCAGGTATTACGCAAGAGTGAAGAACATTTTCCCTCTCTGTGTGTCTCTGTGTAGATTTAATTCTGTGTGTTTTGAACTCGTTTTCTAGTTTGTTCTTGTTCTTGTTCTGCTTTCCTTTCTCTTATTACGTCTCTGGTCTCTCTTTCTCTCTCTCTCTCTCTCTTTAGGCTCGCTTTCGTTCTTTATGTTTCTCTGTTTTTCTGTGCATTGCACCCCTATTGACCTTTGGACGTTGACGTCGTCGTTGCAAATTTTCTTTTCCTGGTGAAAACGTCGTCCAATGCATGCACTGCTGGCTAAACTTCCTCCCCGAGTTTTATGCCCTACTCGTTTTTCTGTGGTTGCCCTTCTTTTCTGCTTTTCCATTTTGTAATCGTTTGTTATGCTTTTATCTATTCGCCTCTCGTGTGGCGTATTCGCTACGCGTCTGTGTGTGATATCCTCTTTTTTCTTCGTCTTGCTTCGTATGTGAAGCGCTCGTTGTGTTTTTTTTTTGTTTTTCAGCCCCTCTTTTTTCTGTTACGTTCTTTTTTTTTTTGCACCTCCTTTGCCTCCGTGCTTTGCCTGCAAGGGTGTCACCTTCGTGGCGCCTCCTTTCCTTTACCGCTTCCACCCATAGATGGTATGGCAGAGGAAGAGCGATAGAAGCCCGCGGTCCGTCATGGAAGTCGAGGATCGCCCGAGCTGAGACGAAGAAGGTACAGCCCACCCATGCAGGGAGAGAACGCCTTTTTAGCCACGCACAAGCATAGGAGCAGATGGCAGTCAGGAGAAAAAAAGCCCAACAAAAAGAGCACAGAAAATGACAGAAAACATGATGCGAGTGACGTGCATGTGTATTGTTTCCTTTGTGAAGCGAGTCAACCTCGATAGCTCAGAACCCCCCCCCCCGCCCTTTTCTTTCGCCCCTATGCGACTAGCCCTCTCTTTTTCTTCCTGTGTTAATAGCGGACCCCACTCTTCTGTTTTTCTGTCTTCGTTTTTTTTTTTTTATTTCTTTCAGCTTTTCTTTCCTGTATTCTCCTTTTCTCTCGATGCGTGTGCTCCAGTGTGTACCTCAAACCTGCCCACTCTTTGCTCTTCAGCTTATTGCTGAAGAAAGCACTTTCCACTCCTCACACACACAAAAAAAAACGCACAAACAGAAGCGTAATGCACTCAAACGAGTTACCGTCTGAAAAAAAAAACACACACACAAAAAACATAATGAGCGGAACGAAAAGCGAAGCGGTGATGCACTAACGCTTCCCTTGATGACCGAAATACGAGTCAAAGAGATTGATGGGAGCACAGAGAACAGAGGGGCAGTGTGTCGTATTACAGTGCAGCATCTGCGTGGCGCTGTCGTCTTGCATAGCCAAGCACCACACCCACTCTGGCTTTCTCCAGCCTGCAGCTTTTTTTCTCTGTCTGCACCCCTGCCTCTGCCTGTCCTGTCCGACTGGAAGCGAAGAGCTGGTGAGGAGTGGTGCACAGCTGATGAAGTGAATGCACCCGCTGTGGCACACCCATCGCGCTCAGTTTTTCAAGGTAAATGTATCGCTCTCCTTCCCTTTGTGCCCGCGCCGCTTCAGTTTTACTTGGGGGGAAGAGGCGCCCTTGGCCGCTGTGGGACTGCGCCTCTCTTCGCTTTGTCTTCTCTACTTTCACGTCACCTCCTTCCCTTCTCTACTATTTCTTTCGCGCTGCTATACGGCGCTCCCATACCTGCACCCTGGCGCGAACGCATCTCCCTGTTCCTCCTCCTCCGTGCTCACTCTTGTGCGCGCAACTTATGCATGTATTGAGGTTGTTTGCTTCGGCGCCTCTCTCCGCCCCTTTAACACCTTGTAACACACCTCGGCACATGCCATTTTTTTTTTACCACATACGTCTCGCCGCACCCTTAGCTGAACTTTCTCCCCCTCTAGCTCTCTACGATTATCTCTACTGCACGATCACTTCGGCAGTTCGGTACATGCGTGTAGGTACTGCACGGCAGCATAGACATTTTCTTGCCTTGTTGCATTCACCTGACCAGCCTTGCCGTCTGGGCGCTTGTCCAAGGCACAGATATACACGGACACCCCAGGACCAGCAAAAGGCCGCGCGTAAGCACGTTGGTAGTCCGTCAGCCTCTCTTCCTCTCTTGCGGCTTTCGCATTTTTTTACGCCTCGCTCGTCCCTTTCTTGCTTCGGCACTTTTGTTTTCACTTGTCTCAGCTACTTTTTCTCACCGACTAGGAATAGCAAAACAGACAGAAAACGCAATCGAAGCGTAGAGCTGCTGCTGCTGCTCTCTATTGTTATCCCATTCTTTTCATCGGTTTTTTTCTCTCCTTTTCGCTGTGCATCTTCGCACCTTTGTGCCTTTTGTTTGTCTTCATTTTAGGTCCTCCCCATAGCTTTCTCTCTTTTCTTCGTGTCTTTCATCAAAGCTCAAGTGGGTTCTCTCTCTCTCTGTGTTGCTGGCCGAAAAGGCCATTTACCCCTCCTCTCATCAATCTACGCTACGTGATTTTTACTCATCTGTCTCTCCTTCTCTCAGTCACCTCCCAGACACGGGCGAACTGAAACATACAAGGATACGAGCGCTGACGCCGAGGTTGACTTGCACGTACACGCACCTGCGGTTACTCACCACACCAGCAGCAGCAAAGAAATACCTGCGTTTCTTCTTTTGTTTATTTGTTTTCGATTCGTTCTATTTGTGGGCTGCGTTCTCGTATTTGAGGAGTCAGAACAACCGCCGCACGCGCGCCGTGAAGGTCTGGCAACCGAAAAAGGTACGCCCGCCTCTGTGTCTGTCTTTTTTTTTCCTCGTTCTCTTTTGTGAAGTTTTTATCCCCCCACCCCCCACTCCCCACTCCCCAGCCCTCTCACCATCTCACTTTCTTCTGTTTTTGTTTTCGCTGTCTCTTTTGGGAACCTTTTCCTTCGCCCATACCCTGTGTGTGCGTGTGTGTTGTCTTTCATCTCTTGTCTTCTTCTTTCCTTCTCCCCCCTTTCAGCTTGTCCATACGCGTGCGTGTGCTCGTCTTTGTGTGGTTGGCCTGCTCCTCCATCTCCCCAGCCACCTTCCCCCACCTTTCGCTCCTTCTCTCCACCTCTTTGTCTGCTTGCTAGTTGGATGTTCTTTATTTTCTCGCTGCTTCCTCGTTAGAGTGTCATTACCTTCATCTGTTCAATTCCCTTATCATTCACTTGGACCGTTGTACTGTTTTTCTGCTCGTGTGCAGCGGCCTAGGAGAACATGTCCAGTCTTCCATCTCCTGCTGCAGCTAGTCCCGTCACACTGCGCTCCGTATCAGGCAAGAGTCTCTTACTACCGCCGCCTGTGACGCTGGCTGCGGTGTTGAAAGTCGCTACTGCACCGCCTTTCTCCTTTGCGCCGGAAAGCGTCAAGCTCTCTCTCCATGGTCGCCTTGTGCGCCTTCTTCAATACCAAAAGCAGCACGGCGAAGACTTGCTCAGGCTTCCCCTTGATGCCTCTGCGTATACGCCGTTCAGGGCAGCTACCAAGTGCAGAGAGCCTGCCGCGCCCGCGTCGCATTCCTCTTCTGGTACCGAGTTCAAGGTGGAGCCCCTCTCTGTCATTGTCTATGGTGTGCCACAGCGCATTCAAGCCCCAGGCTCGGCACCGTACCCCGGTGTGCAGAAACCTGGGGCACACTCTACTCCCTTCCTCGGGGCAGCCGAGAAGTCGCTTACAATGACTACCTTTTCTCAAATTGAACCGCTGAAGTCCTCCCCCAGCACTTGGACTAGTGTCGCTGCGACGCCCACGGCTGCGACGGCGAGCCGGCGAGCGTCGTTGACGCGGTCGCTCGCCAAAACGCCGATGACATGTGTAACCGCGATCAAGGGTCCACTGCCGTATCCACACAGCCCTGATGGTCTTCAAGAGCTTGGTACGATCTGCGCCGAGTTAGACTCGGACGATGACGACGACCTCATCACATTGCTGCAAGGCGCGCCGCAGAGCATCTACAATCACCCCACGGTGCTCTACATGTCAAACAAGGTGAAGGGGGATTTGGTCGTTCTGCAGGCGATGATGGAACAGATCGCACAAGTGTCGCCTGTCTTCTTTGACTGGATTGCCGCGAATCCGCAGAAGTTCCTGAGCGCCCTCAACCGTGGCGGTGAGCGTTCGTTGCAGCAGGTGAAGGATCAACTGCGCATGCTGGCCATGCGAGCTATGGCGGAGCAGATGAGCGGCGAAACCCCGTCCCGCCATGTAATGATGCTGGAGGTGAACACGAGGGACGGCTCTCCGGATGTGTATCAGGTGGAGGTGCAGGTAGGTGATTTCTCCGACGCATCAACCCCAAGCGACTCTCTCATAACGACCAGCGTCATGGACAACAACTCAGTCGAGGAGGAGAAGGGAGACGAGGCGGAGAGCATGCACGCGGACGAGGAGGTGGAGGACAACAACACGGCTGTGTCGAGCATCGATGCGTCAAGCGAGGCCGCTGTGGATATGGAAGAGGCGGAAGAGGAGAATGAGCTGCATCGTGGTGCTATTCTTTTGCCGAACACCGCGGGTCTCCTTCAGACACCACTCTCGTCGCAGCAGCCGCCAGACGCGGTGTCACTGGCGAATGAAGCTGCGGGGAACGTTATGCTGTCACATGGTAGCAGCGTGACGGCGGCCGAGGAAAAGACATCCACGGAGGAGGGCGGTGCGCCGTTCACCCTATCTCCCCCTGCGGATGCCGCCCCTGTCGGCATTGCTCACTCCTCGTTCCCTTTCCTTTCCCCAACCCCTTCGGCTGCCGTAAGGTCTACGTCTCTAGACGCGGCCGCGAGTCCGGCCTCGAGCGCCGTTTCTCCTCAAGACAACGACGCTGAGGACGCGCGGCTGTCGGGCCTGCGGGAGAAGCTGCAGCAGGTTAACTCCTCGATGGAGCAGTGGGCATGTCAGGCCACAAGTGATGCGGCGCAGAGAACGCACACTGCCATCACGGAGCTCCGTGGCGATCTCTTTACCGTGCTGAACGACCTCATCACATCCTCTACCACACCTGCTTCCTTCTCCGAGAGCTGCAGGGATGTGCGGCGCCTTGCCCTTTTCGGCTGTCACTTTTTTTCCTTAGCCGAGGAGTTTTATGTGCAGCTAGATGAGCAAGGTGTGCGCTCCTCCTTTTTCGGAGAGACTCCGCAGGACTCGGTGGCGGCATGGGCCTTCGTGGCCGCGCTGAGTCGCCTTCTCGTATGCGACGTGGACGCTGCAGTCGAGCAACAGCTGCAGCAACATCAGCAAGGGGCACCTGGTCCTCACCGCGAAGGTGCGCTGCGTTCGTTGCTACCCACCACTTCGAATGAGGCATGCCCTGTGGTGCGCTGGTCAACCGCCGAGGGACCAGAGAAGCTCTTGATGGCTCTCCTGCATCTGTGTCGCCAGCAGCGATCAGTGGTGCTGTGGTACAGCAGCCACTACGTCCTGAAGGAGGTGGGCAAGACAATTCAAACGATGTCTTACATCCTCGGTGGCACGGAGGAGGTCCAGCAGACGGTGTCGCTCCAGCGTTTAAAAGTGACGAGCAAAGCACACAAGCAAGACGAGGTGGCCGACTGCATTACCACTCTGTCAGATGCGCTGACGCAGACCGGCACGCTGTCGGACACCATGCGCTGGCAGTGGTTCGCTCTCATGCGCAGCCGCTATCAGCGGCTCGTGCTTCCCCTCGAGAAGGACCTTCCAGCGCCTCACATGACATCGAACCCGCTCTACGTGTGCGACACGCGGCACGTGCTGCCCCCCAAAGATGGTGATGCGCTCTCGGACGCCTCACACGGCACGATAGATAGCGCGGCTCGCTGGTGGGCTGGTTACTGCGACGATAGGCACACCTGCTGCGCCGATAAGTGGTGTCTGGCAATGACAACGCGGTTGTGGAACGTCGTCACGGCCATGCGGAACACTGCATCGATGGCGACAGCAGAGCGTGTAGCTGTTGTGCTGACAGGTGACGGGACTGAGTCAAGTGCCGCGAACTCGCTTTCACTAGAAACGTCTGTGCGTGACTGGCTAGGCCACATAACGTGGATGCCGGTCGACAGTGTCGTAGCACCATCCGCGCCAATAGCATCAGAGTTGTCCTCAAGCTCAGTCGCCCGCCACTCAGCAGTCCTTTGTGAACAGGTGATGTCCCCAGTGGAGGCGAAGGACGAGGCAGCAGTGGCCCTCAACCTTTCTAGCGTCGCTGGCGTTCATGGTATGTTACCTCTTTTCCGCGGCGACGTGCATATGGTGGATGTGGCTGCGGTGGGGGCTGGGCAGAGACCAGTGCTGAGCTTGGCTGGCGGGGTAGCGTTGCCGACGTACTTGGCAACGGTAGTGCGTAACTTTGTTTTGCCTGCCTCTGCGCGCGAGTCCATCTTCTCGCGACACTTTTTCGGACTGTTGGCAAAGCACCCACGTATCCCAGTGGCGGCGGCGGTGCGAGATGCGGCGCTCGCCAACGCACGCGCCCAGGATTCACCGTGGCTGGTCAGTGAGTACGTACTTTTCGACTACGGGGGTGCGCTATCGACCTTCGCGGACGCTTATGCCCAGGCCCACGCCGCCGCTCCCGTAGAAGTAGCCGTGGCGATAGAGGGGGTGTCATCTACCACCCCTGCAGCTCTTCCGCTACCGATGACGGCCCCGTCAGCTGAGTCCGTCAGCAGCAAGTTTGTGCGTATGCCGAGCGTGCCGCTGAGCCAGCGCTTGAGCATGCCTCGCCCACTGCCGCCAACGCAGCGTCGACCTGTTTGCGCCACCTTTCGCCCACATCTCGCGCGTGCCTCAGGCATTGATGGCGAGTTGGCAAAACGCCAGTATGCCCGAACCCATGCTGTCGATGAGCTATTCGAGATGATGCTTGGCAGCTTGGTCGAGCACCAGCCGAGCGGTGAGGCTGACGTACTGGACCACTTGGTGCAGTACGTGGAGGCGTCGCAAGACGTGATGCGGGGCTGTGTTTGCAAGAGACAAGCAGAGGTCGCTGCTGCTGTGTCGGAAAAAGGGACCCAAGGCACCACGCCTGACCATGCCGCGGTGGCCGGCGGCAGCACCCATTCGAAACCTCAACCGCCAGGCGGGAAGCGTAACTATTTCGCCCGTCGCAGACAATGATGATGTATACCACGCATTTTACGCGTCACCAAACGGTCCACAGAGACTGCCGGCACTCTCCCAAACCATTAGCTGCTCGTGATCCAGAGGCTGTTGCTCTTGTGACTGTTTTTTTTGTTTGTTTTATTACTGCGCCTGCTGTGCTTGGGCTTCTGTCCGCTGTCTCCTCCTCTCTGAACTTTATACAAGAGGGGAGCCGTGCTTTCCCCTTTCACCTCTTTTGACGTACAGTGAGACTCTCTTGTTTCTTTTCTCCTCTGTTGCTCCTATTTTGTGCGTCAGCGCGTGCTTATCCACAGGCCCCATCCGCCTGACACGCCCGCTGCCGCCACAGGCGCATGGCGGCGTTCCGCCTGTCGCGGCGCGCGCGGGCCAGCCGTCCAGACACGCCCCCGGCGCGCGGCATCGGCGGGGATGGCCGAGGAGGGCAGCGGGGCCCCGCACTGCTCAGCCCCGCCCCGTGCGTGTGCCACCTGTGCGGCGTCTCCTCCGCGCGACCGGGTGGGCCGATGAGGCACCGGTGCCGGCTGCATGACGAGGCGGCCCCGGCTTACAGCCCCGAGTCCGCCAGGCCCCCATGTGTGGAGAGCCTCCAGGCCGCGTAATGGCATGCCGGCCGGGTGTGGGAGGGTTGGGGTCTGGCCTCGGGCTGGCCGGGCGCCTCCTCAAGCACCCCCGGCAGGCGCCCAGGCTAGGCCCTGTTGCCCGCACGACAGACACCGCTACCCCCGAGGAGGGCCCTGGACGTGATCCGTGGGGATCGAGGCGTGCAGTCCATCCGTGCCCGCTGGGCGCATGGCCCGATACGACGGCAGAGAGGCCCTCTCTTAGAGGGCGAGGATGTCGTCGTGGTGCCAGAGAGGTCGAGGTGGACGGTGAGCGTAGGCGCGTGCAGTAGTGGACTCGGCTTGCGGTGAAATTTGCGTGTTACGGAACGAAGCGCTTTGTGTGTGTGTGGATTTTTTTTCGTTGCTTTCGTTGCTGCTGTTTTGATTCGGGGATGCCACCAGTGCCTCTTGTTTTGGCACTGTTTTGTGGAGTTCTTTTTCCTTCTACTAACGTTGTGCTCTCTCGCGTTCTTTTTTTTCTCTCTCTCTGCGCCTTTGACGCGCAGGCAGCTTGATGGACTACACATCGGTTTTTTTCTTTTTTATTTTGTACTTGTGTTTCAGCCTATCGCATACATTCACATGCGTGGTGGACTGTTGTGCACTGTCGGCAGGTACATTTTTTTTTTCCACCGGGGGAAGACACCCCCCTTCATCTCGTACCATTACGCTACCCTGTATGACGGTGAAACTGCGCCAGGTGTTCGTGGTACGTCGTTCTCTCTTTTTTTTTCTGCGATGTTCTCGTCGCACATCACGTTGTGGCGCTTTAACAAGTGGCTTGGCGAATCTTCCCTCTTTGCCTCACCGATTCAAAGAGTAGTTGAGGAAGTGTTCAACTGTCCTCCTGCTCTGTATCACCATCTGAGGGACTCTGCTGTCAAATTCGCTGGAGTTTGTTCTCTCACCTGCTTTGCTCTCTCGCGCTCGCAGTACAATGTGAGAGAGAGGGTGAGAGGGGCGAGCACACGGACGGCAGTGGGGTCAACGTCCGTGCTGCAAGGGGACTTGCAGAGTCAAAATATGCTCACGTGACAGGTAGCGAAAGAAAAAGGAAATGCCTGCTACGGGGGACGAAATGACATGTGCACAGGAAGCAGAAAGAGAGTGAGGATTTGGATTACGGCTGGGTCTTCTGTTCATGTGTGTGTGTGTGTGTGTCTGTTGTCTTTGTGGCTCTGGTGCGGTGTATGCGCCGATGTACTCTGTAGCTGTCTCTTTATGGTAGTTTTTCCTTCCTCCTCACTCTTCGTGAGGAGTCGATGCTGTTGGGTTTACGAGGATATATGTAGTTGTCTGTAGTTGTGCGCCAAGGTGTTTGGTGCGCCCACTACGTGTTTCGCTGCATTTTTTCTTTTTTGCGCTTTACTTGGAGTACCTCATGTCTTGTCCGCTTTGAAGTGGGGCGATCACACGTAGATGTTGAGTGAACCCGATATTTCATAAGCAACACAGGAGTAAACATACATGCAACAGCCATCACATGCTCGCGAGCATTGGGGGTGGACAAGGCGAGTGCATCGTCGCTTTGGGCATACTCAACACAGTGTGCCGGCGTGGTGTCCTCCACCAGCGTGTACAGAAGCTTGCGTGCGTGTGTATTGTTGTACTCTTGCGGCTCTGTTCATTTTTGGCGCAGCTGCGAGTTGGGGACGGGCAAATATGTCCACCACCGTCGTCTCCGCATGAAAACTGTCCTTGTGCATCCTGTCTCTCTGTCCTGCTGTTTTCTCACTGGCTCTGTTGGACGTCTGCTACGTCATTCTCCTTCCTTGTTTTCCTCTCCCTCCTCGTCCTGCTTTGCTTGGATGCTCCCGCGCTCACACACACACGCACACACCTGCTCAGGCTTCTTTCTTTTTAGTTGTTTTCGACTTGCGCACTTTTGTTTCGTCTTCCTCCCCTGCTGGAGCAGTTTGGTCTTCTCTTGTTCTTCCCCTCTTGTTTGCTGGGTTTCCTACCGTTCGACCAACGCAAGTGGGAGTCATTGACACAATACAATCACACCCCTTCCTCCCCCCCTCTACTGCTACTTGACGGCAGCTGCCCTCCCCCTCCCCCCAAACACACTCGCAGTCCCGTACAGTTTCTACGCGGAATCCATGTGCGCAGCGGTCTTTTCCAAGTTTATTGGTGTAGCTAGAAACGTTGCACCATTAAACACAGAGAGCTGGTTGCGTGTTGGCGCTGCTACAGTTTGAGAAATTCCTCTCCCGCTTTTCCACCTCCCTTTTTTTTGTTTCGAGAGAACAATGCTTGACTGCACACATACAATGACCACGCCTCACGCACGCGTTTCTTCACTTCCAGGAGGCACTCGTGTTGGCAGCGCGGACAACGGTAGCCTTCACCGCGATCTCTACGGGAGTGCACTCAGCACTCCTGCTACTTCGAGCTCTGCTACCTGCTCCGCTGCTCTAGCCGCACCGTCGCCTGACCTGTTTACGGTGGACGGCAGTGCAGGCTTTGGATGCCCCAGCGCTGCACCGCACTGTACTTACGGGCTGAGGTGTGTGCCGGGCAGCAGTCCCTTTGCGCCCAGCGCGCAATCACCGATTCGCTTGGCAATCGCCGGGGACACTATTGCACCAGCACAGACTTCCAGTCTCTTGCCAGGCGCCGCATCGACATTCTTCTTGCGTGGCATTGGCTGCGTTCCTCGACTGGGCGGGTCTACCTTGTCGCGGAGAGCGCCAGCTACGCGTGTCTCGTCCGCTTCGTCAGACTCGCACACTGCCATCATGTCCGTTCATCCACACCGGAACAACTATCTTTCCGGAAAGGCCGCCGCGACGTTCTGTAGCACTGGAACACGTATATGCCTCTCGCATCCTCCTCGATCCGCTTCTGCGCCCCGTGAGCGCCCTGCCGCAGCCCTACCCGCGTCTGGAGACAGCTTGTCAGACTCTCGTTCCACAATCGGTCTGGCAGGGAATAGGGTCAAAGAAGTCTCAGCCGCGTTTGCCAGCTCTGCGGCGTCGGAGGAAGGGGCTCCTAAAAGAGCACGCAGCGCGAGCCCGACACCGGCCTTCATTGCCTCGTCGCCAGCGACCCGCACCCCCGTTGCTCCAACCGTCCCCGTGCGCCCGTTCCTGCGGCCGCACCTTCCCTCGCACCGAGGCGATGAAGTACATGAGCGTACCCACGCGCTATCAATGAGCAGTGCAATGAAGTCGGCGACGATATACGCACGCCTCTCCACGTTCACACGACGAGCTCCTAGCGCGACTCAGAAGGCAGAGCGACACCGTCCGTCAGCGGTGCGAATGACGCAGTCCTCAACGCTGATCCGGCCGGTGCTACTTACCAAGAACACTTCTCGCGCATACCCCAGCGCTGTTGCTGACGTGTCATCTGGCGCACGCGTTGCGACGGCCATGAAGGCGCGGGCGTCTCCTTCATTATACCCAAGCCTGTCCCCCGATCACCTCTACGACACCAAAGGGGGAAGTGACGGTGAGGCCAGTATGAGTCCTGGTACAGCGACAGTTCAGTCCCCGTATCTCTCGCGACCTTCTCCACTCCCGCCGTCTTCGCAGCCAGTGGGGCACAGACGCTCTCGCAGGCTGTCTCTCATCTCACTGAACAGTAACTCATCAACGTCCTTTCTGCACCACGAGCAGCGGCGTTCCCAAGACGAGAGGGCCGCCGGGACCCTACGCGTCTTCAATGCCATGCCGGACCTGTCGCCTGCCACAAAGGAGGCGAATGGGGAGCGGTGCTGCTGCTCTGCTGACGAAGACCTCACGCTGGGCACGAGTGGCTCTGCACCAGACGGGGTCGGAAATATCCCATTCACGATGCAGGTCGGCGGCGCAGAAGCTGCCGCCACCGCTGTCTGCGGGGCACGCCAAAGGGGCACCGGCGTCAGTGGCGCAGGTGCGCATTCGCACGATGCAGTGAACTACGCTGACCCCCTTCCGAGCACGTGCGCGGGCAGTGATCTTCTTCACAAAGCTGGCCTCTCTGGGATCGTGGTGCGACTCAAGGAGCGCGGCAACACATTTCTTCTGTGCGAGGAATTCGAGCTCGCAATTGCGACCTATACCGAGGCAATTCGGCTTGCCCCCGGCCACGAAGCGTTGTGGGGCAATCGTGCGTGTGCCCTCTTGCTGAGCTTCCGCTACCTCCCTGCGGTGGCGGACTGCCTTTACCTACTGCACCTCCGCCCAGGGCACACAAAGGCATACTGGCGTGCTGCCAAGGCCTACGCGGCCACGTACCGGTTGCTGGAGGCGAAGAAGTTCTACCAGCTGGCTCAGCAGGCATGCACGAGAGGCGGCGTGTGGCGGGGGTCAGCCTCGATCAGTGGCACAGCGGCCCCCTCATCCTCGATGCGCACCAGCAAAGATGACGATGGGACCCCAGACACCGTCCCTACACGTGGCGCTGCGGAAAGCACCGCAGCCGAGGCTGTCGGTGCCTTCTGCAGACCCGGCAGCCACTTCCTGAAGGCTCAGAGGGACCGGGAAGCTATGGCGGCAGAGGCGGCGGCACTGGAGATGGTGGAGACCTACTGGCAGCATCTGCGTCACGAACGGTGGGCGGATGCATTAGGAGCTATGGACAAGGTATTGGCCTTGCCTAGCTACACAGGGCCGACAGCCGTCTCCTGGCAGGCGCTCCGTCTCGAGGCGCTTCTTCACCTCCAACCAAAAAAGGCGTTGGCCGAGGCGGAGACCCTCTATAGAGCCTACCCCAACTCTCTGGAGCTTTACCCAGTGCTGGCCAAAGCCATCTTCTATGACGCGCACGATGCCGCCGCAACCACGCGGTGTCTCAGCCTGCTGGATGAGGCGGCCGAGAAGCGCCGTGTGCAAAACTGCCTGCTGAAGGCCCATGTGAGTTATTCTGTGAAGCAGCTGCGTGGCGGGCTTCCCGCTGACACCGGCAAAACCACAGCTCTGCACATGGAGACGTGGGGCAAGCAGCACTGCCTCAGGGAGGACAGTCGCACCACGGAGCTGCGTCACACTATTGAGAAGTTTGCGCGTCACCGTGACGCTGGGAACGCGGCGTACGCTGTTGGTGACTGGGAAGCCGCGGCGTCCGCCTACACGCGCTGCCTGGAGACAGACCGCCTGAATCACGCACTCCTGGCGGCGGTGCACTGCAATCGGACGGCGGTGTACATGCAAGCGGGCCGCTGGCAAGACGCCCTAAGCGACGCAGACGCCGCCGTGTCGCTCAGCCCGGAGTACGCTACGGCGTACGCCAGACGCGGGCGGGTGCAACTGTACCTGCTTGCTCAGGAGTACGGGGGGCAACGTGCCACTCTCGCGAATCGCTACGCAGCGCCGTGGGTGGCAGCAATGAAGGAGCGTCTGCAAGGCTACGCAGACGCCGCCGTCATGGACCTGACGCGTGCGGTGGAGCTGTCCCCGACGATGGAGCACAAGGCGCAACTGCAACAGGCACTGACTCAGCGCCAGGCTATTCAAGCCTTGCTCAAGTCCCCCTCTGAGACATCAAAGGCTTCTATGCCGTCTTCATCCGCTGCTTCTTCAGAAAAGAAAAGGCACCGCGGTCAGAGCGCGCATTCGTCACCCCCACCCTCGGGTGCGCGGCACGTTGAGTCGATGGCTATACATGAGCTCGTGGAACAGTTGAAGTTGCTCGGTTTGAGCATTGTTGCGCCGTCGGCACCTGGGGAGTTTGGGAGACTTCCAGAGCCGAAGGTGATAGCCAAGGCGTACCGGGAGTTAGCGCTTCGTTGGCACCCAGACAAGTGGGTAACGGCCACTCCGCACGAGCAGCAGCGGGCAGAGCAACAGTTCAAGTCGATATGTGTCGCGTACCAGGCGTTGCGGGAGCACAGTGGTGCGTTGTTTTGAGAGAGGGTACACGAGGGGGCGGGCGTAGTGCATCAGCGCTCGCCGAGGACGTACAAAGCGTACTTGAACAGCTACACGCGCAGGTACACAGAGAAAGGGCCTCACGTATACATCCCTCCCTGTTCACCATCTTTCGTCTTGGTTTAGCTGTGAATGATGGCCGAAGAGGAGGTCGGTATGTATGCATGCGGGTTTTGCTCGCTCTTGTCCTCTTCGTGTAGAAATGCTCTTTTCCCCGCCATCGGCCAGTGTATCTGCTGTACGTTGTCTCTGCGGCTAACTCTTCGCAGCTCTGTGTGTGCATGTGCTTGCCCTCGCCCACTGTACGTTGGTCTTGGCTGTCACGCTTTCGCCTTTCTTGTCTTCATTTCCTCGTCATCATAGCGTGCTTACGCATCTCTTTCCCTTTCTGACATCATGTACCTCCAGCTCGTACCCAAATACACCTCTGTGCCCTACCACCACCTTTCTTTCCGTGTCCTCTCTCTCCGGTATCACTCCCCTCTGCCTCCTCCTCCCTGCCCCTACGTTTCTGTGGGGTTTGGCCCCTTTTTATTTTTGGCATTGGAGACTTCGCCCTCTCCCCACACCCTGCTCCCCCGCCCCATCCGGGTACGGCTGTAGTTGAGCATGGGTGCGCGTGTGATCATGTTTGTCCGTGCATCTACTACACGGCGAACCGCATAGAACAAGAGGAAAAGACAAGAGGAGCGACTACGTGTTGTCGCCCCCCCTTCTTGCCCTTTCCTCCTCCGACTTCGAGGCGTCCCATCGTTTTTTGTTTTCCTTCGCCTCCCCCCCGCCCTCGTCATCTGTTTGAACGTTCTTCTGATGAAGTTAATGGGGGACCACTTGTGGTCGCTTCTTCGACTTTTTATTTTGTTATGCTCTCACCTTTTCGCGCCCCCATTGACAGCGAAGGACGAAGAACGCAAAATACTGAGTGAGTCACTCAGCCGCGCACATTTCTGGACTGCTCACACCATTCAGTGCGCCGCGTCTGTGAGGCGATGGTAGTGGCGACGGCTGCAGTGTTGTTGCATCTCTCTCTGCTGCTGCTGTGTGACCTACAAGTTACAGCATCTCGAGTCATTTACACCCGTTTTACATCCTCCGCGAGGCTTCTGTGATGACGGTGATCCAAAAGTTGCCGTCTATTGACTGTATAGCTGAGCGCTACCTGGCTCACACCACCATTCCACCTACCACTTTCTGTTCTTGTCCTCGCTGGGAACATAGACCTTGTCTTTGTTTTTTTCTGACGTGCACGTAAGCACACACGCCGAGCGGCTATCACACGCCCCACTTTCCGAAACCCCTACGCAAACCTATTCTCCAGAATTTATCTTTATTGACTTGGAAATCAAGCAGCGTCATCATGCCTACCGACACCGATTCCTTTAGCACCTATATTGATCACCTCATTCTCCTCTTGGCGGCGCGCTTCCATGCGGCGCTGAATGCCCCCCTTGAAGACCTGCTGTCGAGCGACGTGAACTCATCAGCCGAGGATCACTGCCCGTGGGAGCTGGTTGCCCGCGCTGTACAGCAGGCGGTCTGCACCCCGCAAACCGCAGAGGAGCGTCGCCTTGTGCGCCAGCTAGACGTGCACCACTTCTCGGCGTCCGTATGCAGGGAGAGGGCTCGGTATATGCAGTGGAAGCTGCAGGAAAGCCGGTGTCGTCGTGGCGATCAGCAGCCGCTCTCGCGATCACCAGCAGTGACGCCAGTCGCCCTCGCAAAGTCGGACCCCACTGCCGCTGCGAATGCCACATCTTCTGACCAGCCCTGCAGTGTGACATGCAACTCTCTTCGCAACGACGTTATTTCTCTCTACACTCAGGTGCGCCAGTCACTACCGTCTACGCTGGATGGCTCTGAAAGCGACGACGACATGGGGGGTGCGCAGGCACCGACCCCGTCAGCGCAGCCCGTAGTGTCCGCAGGTGAGCCATCCGCACTGACAGGTATTCAGGAAGTGTTCGTGCGCACCCCGGAGGAGCAGGAGCGTGACGAGCTAGTCGCCCGCGCCCGGGATGAGTTTTTGAGCCAGGTGCAGGCACTGCAGTCTGTTTACTACGACAAGTACCGCCGCTGGATGGATGTGCCGGCAAGCGTCTTGGACCCCCCTCCTGTGTCGAGCAAGAAACCTGCAAGCACAAACGGCGCTGTTGTCGCGTCGGAGAGCACGACACAGCATGGCGACTCGGAGAGTGAGTGGGCGGCGTTGCTAAAGGACCTCGGTGCGGCAGCACCACACCCGCCACGTTCCATGGCGCAAGCGGATCGCGTCAACAGTAGCGACGTCGCTGATCACACAGAGAGGCCCCACACTGTCGCCTCCATCTTCCGTCAGGTGAAGCTGCGCCGCCCTTTGCGCCCCTCCGCCGTGTCGGATGACGTACTGGAGAGCATGTACCGCGCACGAGCTGAAGCTCTGGAAACCCCAAAGAGCTGGAGCAGCGCTAGTGGTTTGCGCAGCTCCGCCCCTGGAGCTTCCGCCTCCATGGCTCCGTCGTTCACTGGTGCTTCTGCTGATACAACAGTCGCGGAAGCTGCGGCCTTGGCGCCATTGTCATCACAGCCCTCACCATCAGTGGCCGCTATTCGCAAGGACACGGCGCCGCCAGTGAGCCGCCGCGGCCGCTGGCAGATTGTCGAGTATGATGAGGGCGATGATGCTGAAGCGTAGCGCGGTACCAATGAAAGTCTTCCGTTTTGCTTTCAGCCTTACTATGTAAGTAAGTTCGCCTCGCCCCTCGATAATGAAAAAGAGCAGAGTAATTCTTCAGCGGCACACTATACATGCATGTCGATAAGGGGAGCGTCTTTGGCGTTTATGTCTTTGTTTTCACTTCCTTTTCTGGATTCTCGTGTGCACCTCTTTCTGTTCAAAGTCTCAACGATGTATTGAATCGCATGCCGTCATCGACGTGCAAGCGTAGAAGTAAGAGATGCCCATGCATCTCTGCACTTGCCGTTGGTGCACCTCCTCGTCCCCCCCTTTCCTTGCCTGTGTGCAGTGGACGCGCCTCTCCCCTCCCTCCCTTTGTGGGCTCTCGTTTCTTTTCGTCTCTCTCCTTCTTCCCCTCGAGCCCACTGTTCTTCCTTTTGGATGTATTGACAGCGCGTGCTGATTGCGGGTGCGACGTGTGTGTGTGTGTGTGTGTGTGTGCAACATTTCAGTATTCATTATTGAGTGCGAAGGGCCCATATATATATGTGTGTGTGGGTGTGGGTGAGTGGCACCCACCAGGTTGGTGGCTGGAGCTTTCAGAGAGTGAGACCGACGCCTTCCTGCACCATAGAGAAGAGGATGGCAGAGGAAAGAGAGAAAAAAACGAAAAGAAGGACTTGTGCGGCCTACTCTCTCCGTTTTTTTTTTCGTTTTCGAGTCACCACGTAATCACAATAGACGTAAAAAAGAAAAAGTGACAGCGCAGGAGGCCTGGTATTTCTTTTCTGGCACCGTCTGTGTCGCAAGCGACACATGCTGAGGAGCTCTTTTGGTAGAGCGTACGTCATATCCACTGCGTCACCGACTGAACGAAAAGAGCCAGAGAAAATGATCTCGTCTTCGATGCGTCGTATGCGGCGACTTTCTTTTCTCTTCTTCGCCCTCACGTGAGCCGCGCATCGGTGCGTTCGTACTTGTGCACAGCGCACACTGTGGCGCAGCTTTTTCTGTTATTTGTTGCTTGCCGCCTATGTCAGGCGCGATGACTTGAGTTTCTTTGTGAATGCATGTCAGACGGCAGCGTGAGCTGACTGACCCACACACATACACCCACTGTGCATTGTTTCCGCAAGATTGATATGACACCATATACTCTTACCTTTTCGCATGTGTTGTTCTTGTTCATCTCTCCTGACCAGTGTTTATCCACTTAGGAAACACGACAAGAGGAAGGTGAGTGATAGAGCGACAAGGCTGTGCGATACTATCGGCTGATGTTTTCTTTACATCGAGCGGCGCTTTCAAAACCTTTCGCGATGCTGGGGAGGCTGGTGACGAGGCGACTTGGCTGCCCTCCCCCTCCCCCTTTTGCCTTTTTTTTTGCGGCCTGCTACTTTGTTGTACTGCATCACCCCCTTCCCTCTCATGCCTGTGCAAGCGACACAAAGGGCCCACATGCCCACCCATAGAAAACTGAGATTGCACGCCTATACGCACGTCAACAGACACGGCTGTATCGCTGGAGGCTCTCCCTCCTCACGCCAGACGCCGTTTGTATTTGGTTTGCACTATACATCCCATTTACCATTGCGCTTCTCTGCGTTGGCGTATTCCTCGACTAGGGGCTGATGATGCGTCGCCCAGGTGTGGAGTACTGTACAGCCACGAGCTCTATACACGGAACCTTGGGCACGCCTTCCTCGTCAAGCCTGCTGCCGGTGTCGCGCACCTCCGCAGCGGAAAACTATAGCTCATGCAAAAGTGGAATTTCTCTACTGACAGGGACGCTGTCACCAGCGCCGCTGCAGACGCCGCCGCCACCGTCGTCATCGTTGTTCACCTCCGGGTTCTACGACGCTGGAAACAGAGACGTGAGAGAGACCAAGCACAACATGCAGCAGCAACAAGAGGTGCTGCAACAGGAAGAGGAAGTGGCGCGTCTCGAAGCTACCTTGGCACGAGAACGCGTCGAGAGCGCCGACTCACTGAACGTCGTTCGAGCGTCCCTGCAGCGCGAACGCTTGCGGTCCACCATGGCGGAACAAGGGCAACAGGCTGCTCAGGCAGAGGCCAAGCAGCTGCGCATTGCGCTCCGGGCTCTCCTAGCTCAGCCGCCCGACAGTAGCAATATTGTATCATCGTCACCGATGGTGCCTGTCTCCCTTTACGAAGAGGCGCGCCGCCTCCTCCTGCGGTGTAAAAGGGCGTTTGCGGAGCTGAAGGCGCTCCAGCTGCGCGCAACTGACTCCGCTGGTTTTCAGCTATTTCACCAATACGACATTCCGGTACTCGACGAGATTCCGCCTGCGTGGCCGCCTGAGACACCACAGCGCTGCGGCAAAGAGGAGGAGGAGCACGCGCTCGACGTCGCGCGTGGTGACTGTAGCGCTCCTTCTACCTCTGCCTCCCGCGAGAAGGTGGCCACTGGCACTGTCTCGCTCCCGATGGAGGAGACGCCAATTGGACCTGAGGTATCTGTGCTGACCACTGTCTCCCCCGACACACCGCACAGCACGAGTACTGAAACGCAGCAGCTCAGTGCGGTCACAACTGCCAGTGATACTGCAGAAAAGTGGCAGGAGAGGGTCAACGTACTCCCTGCCCACAACCCTTCAAACGTAGTAGGCAAGCCTGACATCGGAGGCGAAACCGTCAGCGCCTACTGCGGTCGTAGGCCACGGCCTGTCCTCCTCAGTCCCCCGCTCCCATCGCCGGAACCCAGCGTCCTCAACACCTTGACGCCCTGGACAGGACCTATGCACGAGTTTGCCGAGTCGACGACCGTTCTTTCTGCCGCAGCGTCGCAGCAACTCGACGCGATGCACCCCCCGCAGCTCCGTGAGGGGGAGGAAGAGAGGGCGATCCGTGACGCAGATCGCCTTCTCCGGCAGTGGGCAGAAAAGGTAGAAACACTGGCAACGAGGCAGGGACTCCGTGCAGCGTCTGAGGTAGCCGCGCTGTGCCGCCGCCACGGGCTGCACTACATCGACGCTGCGTTTCTTCCCGTGTCGGAGACGCTTGGCCTTGACAGCGGTCGCGGTTGCCGCGGCTATGGTCCAGGCTGCGGCACTTCGTTTGTGGTGCAGTGGTGCCACCGCGACACCGTCGTGCCGCGTGATAGGAAAGCTGAGCTGCTGACATGCGCCGGTATTAACCCGAGCTCGCTGCGCTGCGGCCGACTGGGCGACGTTGGTGTAGTTGCCGCCTTGGCTGCACTCGCCGAGGCCACTGGTGCGGTGACGAGCGTGCTCGCCAGCACGACGAGTGAGGACGAGGAGAATGGCCTCTATGTGGTCTGGCTCTGCATGCATGGCTGGTGGACACGCGTCTCAGTCGACGCGTATCTGCCGTGTGTCATCGAACAAAACAGGTTTGTCGCCCTGTACGGTTGCAGCAGCACCACCACCCCCTACGACCTCTGGGCACCGGTGTGTGAGAAAGCGCTAGCCAAAGTGTTGGGTGGGTACCACTCGCTCAGCAGCCTCACGGCGGAGGCGACGATAGGCAGCTTTACGGGAGGACCAGTCGAGTGCTGGGATTGGTGGCACAGTCGTAGCGGTACGGCGCTGGAGGAGATGGAGGCGGTGCTTAATACAAACGCGCGCGGCGCAGGTGTAGTGTTGCTCTCCACTTTTTCAACGGCAGTCCTGCGCGACACGCCCGCAAAGCCGGTGACTGCGGCTGGGGCGCAAGCGGCCTACCAGCGGCTCGGGCTTCAACCTGGCACGTCGTACCGGGTGCTGGCCGTGGCTGACAATGCGGAGGGTGATCCAATGGTCCTCCTGCGCAACTGGACACGACAGTGTGAGCAACAGGAGGAGAGTCAAGTGGACCTTCTCTTTGATCGCCATGCCGAGGATAGCGGCGGCGGTGGCCGTTGCGTTATCTCGCCACCGCGGGACAGCGACGATGGGATTGCTGCCGCTGAGAGATGGTTGGCAAAGCTGCCGCCACCGTCGGGTGTGGCTCCGAGTCACGGCGACTCGTGTGTTTGGCTGAGCTATGCCAAAGAGGTGCTGCCCTACTTTGATGGCTGCCACGTGTGTTTTGACTGCCGCCGGTACCACGACCTTCGCATTCCAATTAAATTCTCTGGCTCTAGGCTGGCCATTCCAGCGCAGATCGTTCGTGTTCGTGTGCGAGAAGGCGCTGTGAGGCCTACGCACGGGTTGATGCGCTGTCCTACACGACTGTGGATTGGGTTACACCAGCCATGCACCTCCGCCGCTCACAATGTAGCTGTTCCTGGTGCCTTTCTGTGGGGACTGAAGATGACCCTGGTGGGTCAAGAGGAGGCTCTGGCACCCTTTGGAGGAGACGGCGACCGTGTGCGTCCGGCGCGCCGGTCATACGTTTTGTCCGAGTCCTTCTTGGGCGAACCAAAGGAGCTGCCAGCGGTTTGGATGTACTTGGAACTGGAGTCAGCCACCGACGCTCCGCCTGATTCTGCCACGATTCTCAAAGAGGAGGACACCGATGCACCGAGTGTGACGACCGAGTTCTTTGTTGTACCGCAGATGGAATGGATCGTGCGGAAGGACAGGGCACACGCCAGCCAAGATGATAATGGACTTGGCTCTCTGGGGGTTGGCGCACCCTGTGCTCAGTCTCGGCGCAGTGTGGAACAAGACAGTCAACTCCACCACATCAGCAAGTGTGCTGCACCGTGTGGCGACGGAGGCAAGTACGCAGATGCTGTGGCGCGTGCGCTATGTCACGACTGCAGTGAGCGCCATCTCCCCAGCCTAGCTGAACACTCATTTGGCGAAACCACGACGGCTATCGTGGCAGTCTTGGCAGAGCACAGGGAGTTGTTGCTGGTGGACGTCGTCGACGCACCGGCGGAGCTGCGCGCAGCCGTTTATCACGACGTGCTGGATCGTATCGACTTCTCTGATTGTACACTTGCAGGGGGCAGTGGCCGTCGCCATATATCCCACCTGTCGCTGCCAGGTGCCGCTACAGAGCAGGGTGAGGTGCGCTGCCAGCTGAATGGCCGCTGCATGCCAACGTTTTCATGGTGATGGTTGAACAGAGGCAGTTGGACGAGAGGACTAACCGTGAAGCGACGCAGTCCAAAGCGACGGAAGAGATGAGCGCTTATCACGAGCCTTCACGTTGTGCCTATCATCAGTTCATTCCGCTTGTCGCTGTTTACTTCTTGGTGCGGTGCTTAATCCACCAAGTGCCGTACAATGCACCGCTTTCTCCCTTTTCCCGTCGTCAATGGCTGTTGTTTGTGCGCGCGAGAGAGCTGATGGCCACCACAAAGCTGGACGCGATCAGAGCAGCCGCAACGGCAATCACACAATTTTACATACACCTCTGAAACAGACCCACGGAAAACAAATGATAAAACTACCCACCTCGCTACTGAGACAGCGATGGACACGATGGCAGATTTGACTGCAGGTAAGACGGGCTACAAAGAGGTGGAGGAGAAGTCGCTTCCCTCCGCAGTCCGCAGATTCCCACACTCTGGTGTGCCCGCTCTCTTCTTCGTGTGCACCTCTCCACCTCGTTGCTTCAGAATCGTTGTTTGCCTTTTCCTTCTGCTCTCCCGGTGACTCTTAGCTTACGATGTACTTTCTTCCATCCCCTGCCTCCCTACTGCTTCAGTGCTGGTACCTACACACACGCAGAGAGAGAGAGAGATGAGCTCTTGCATCGAAGTGAGCGAGTACGCGCGCGTGGGAAACCGCGTTATTTTGGACTACCGGCGCCTACAAACTTTGATCTTCGAAGGAGGAGACACACAGAGGCCTAAAAAGTCACACATGCCGTTTGGGACGCGGTGGCACTTTCCACAGCTACAATGCCCACGGAGACAGTCGGTGGCGGCATCTCGGGCAGTCTTTCCGTGCTGTGCAATGTGGCGCACATGCTGGTCGACGTTTCCACCTTTCTTATCTCTCTCTTTGCCGCCTAAACGCCTAGGAGTGCGATGAACGATCGCTACACCCTTGCGTGACGCCGCGCTGGGGTGATAGGTACTATGCCGTTTGCCTTTACTACCTAGGGCCTCATCGTATGGATCACGATCAGCGTCTTCCAGCGGCTGCCAGACACCCTCTTGTGTGCCATGGATGAGCGGCGAGAGGGCTACGAAGTGCCACAGACTCCGTTGATGATGAAGTCCTAGGGTGCTTCTGTTTCTTCATGAGCGTGTTTCCCATCAGCATCCTGTACTGCGGTGGCGTGCACGTACCCACTCACAACAGGCTTGCTCAAAGGCCATAACGAGGGTTGTGGCTCGCCGTCTCCATGACGGCGAGCACCATCACTGCGAGCACAGCAACGGGCATGGCCATGCACACGCAGCTCCACCAGCAGTCGTGAGTACGATCACAGTCAGGGCGGCGTAGATACGGGGCTTCTCTCCGTGCCGGGCAATCGGCACTATTTGCAGACATCCGCCTGCAGCTCAGCCAGTGGGCGTGTGAGGGGCACGTCTCAGACGCCGAGGCGCCACCGCAAGGCGCAATACACCATTGTGCCACCCTCCTTCACGTCTTCAGCCACTGCCTGCATGCAATCGGAGTGGTATTAGCGACTGGCGTTATGTGGGGATGAGGCTAGTAGAGGTACTACCCAGCCAGCGCCTCACCGCTAGCCCAGCCTGGCAGGTTTCATTCAGTTTCTCATCTCTGGTGTCATCACTATCAGCGCCACGATGCACCTTGTTGCAGGGGTGTCGTCTACCTTGATGGAGCAGGTGCTGTCGATGCTGCACCAAGAGGATTTTACGGATATTATATTCTTCGAGGACGTGGTCGACGAGGTACTCGACCTTTACGTGTGGATGGCGGGGCCTAACTTCTCTGTTCTCTATTCCACACTCAGCATCTCACGCGATCTCCACGGCGCTTCAGCACCGTGGATAATCGAACGACACATCGTAGCGATACCCGGAGATGGGGGCACGGTACTGCCCGTTTCAGCTTGAGCACGGTTAGCATGTGTGCATGGATGATGCACCGGTTGAAACGGAGTGTGCTGAGATGGCAAGCGCGTGGGGCTCAGCGGATACCCAGCTGTAGCGCTTCAGAAGGTGATACCCATTAGCATGGCGCACCATTTCTGCAGGTGGCATACTGTTTGGTGGCAGAGTGATGGACTAAGCAAGAGAAGGTGTGAGGAAATCGGCTTGGCGAAGAGCGAGCCTGACGAGGCAGAATGACCTCTCGCTTGGCGGCAGCATTTTCTTTCATGCCCCTATGGAGGAGGCTGTGCATCTCTGCTACTTGTGCCACCTTCCCCCTCGCTAGGTAACTTGCTGCCCTTCTGTGGGAATGCATGATTTGTCCCTCTCTCTATATGTTGGCCTATGCCTATCGGCGTACCGGTGAGCTGCTCAGACCCGGGCTCACGTGTCTCCCTCCACGCCCTTCCTTTGAGTGGATTACTCACCTCTTTTTTGCCTTACTGCTAGGCGCTTAGTTGCGGTTGTCCTTTCTTTTCCCACTCTCTCGTGACATGTGCTATGCTTTCCTTGGTCACGTGTCCTTGAGCACACAGACGGGCAGACGCTTAGCTGCCAGCCCACCCCCTGCGGATGGGGACACGGTCATTTTGCACTTCTTGACTGTCTCTCTCTCTTTTTTTTTCCTTTCACATTTGCTCCGCTCGTTTTTTCTCTTGCGTATTGGTGCACAGTGTTCCGTGTGCGTCTGTGTGTGTGTGTGTGCCTTGCGATGTCGTAACGTGCGCTCCCTCTCTCCTTATTTGCTTACCGTGCCTCTTGGTCAAGATGATGGCCGGAGGATGTCGCTGTGGTGGTGGTGGGGAAAGCGGGCGTACGAACTCGAAGGAAACGACGACATGGAGGAGTGGGGGCTGGCACAACCGCAAAAGAAAGGATATGTCCCTCTCGAAGGACAACTGAGCCGATGTGCGGAGCGCCAGTCGCGGTTTCCGTCATCTAAGGGTACGTAAAGCAGCGATATTGGTGAGGATTCTGTTTTACCCCTTACTTCGCTCTGCGCTCTTTGTCGCCTGGGCGGGACTAAACCAGCACCGCAGCTTGCCTGAATGTTCGCGTATGTATGTGGAGTACGCGCTACTCCTTTCTTGTCGCTTCACTACGTTTTTCATTTCCTTCGATCACTTGTTTTTCTTTTCGCGGTACATTCCTGCACCTTCCCTTCCCTACGTGTGGCACCCTGTAGTACTTCCTCAGAGACGCAGGGAGAGTAAGTCACCCTTGTGTCCATGAGGAGCATCGTGTGGTGTCGCCTCACTCACCCCCCATTAAGCCTCCCAATGAACACAGACTGCAACCAGCACATACCCACGCACACCCACACAGACATACAGACAGTCTATGAGAGATGCGCCTGAGATGAGGCGCACAGCTCAGCTGTTCCTTCCGTTTCTTCTTTTTCCCTTTTGCGTTATTTTCTGTCTTTTTCAGCTCGCATCTCTGCGCACCAGGCCGCTCAGCGTGTCTACGCATTTCTGCCTCTCTCATTCTCGAGTCGCATTGCTTTGTAGAACATAGATCCCTTTCCTCGTGATTCTTTTTCTTAGATGCATGTACACCCCCCTTCCCCCCTCACACACACACACTTTCTTTCTTCAAAACTGACGCGCAAGTACGGACGTACACACCCCACTAACGGTCACCTCACATAGTCTTGCAGTCCCTTTCGTGACGAAAAAGGGGACCCCTTCTTCCCGACGCCCCAGCCCTGCCGCCGCATGCAGCGGGAAAACTTGCCACTAGCTCTGCCTTTTGCGCGTCAGTGGACAGTACCTTCCACTGCGGGGAGCGATGCTGGTTCCACTACCCTCGACTACCCCTCGCGACACGCAGAGTCTCCTTCGCCGCTTAGCCAATCTCAGGTACCTCGGACACCATCCCCTGGCAGGGCCAGGCCGCGGCAACCGTTGAAGGGGTCCGTTACGTTAGGCTCACCATCTCCCTTGCCACCGTTGGAGCTCTCACCGTTCGCTTCGCGAGGTGCCGCGTGCTGCTCAGATGCCTCACTGCAGCTGGTGTCGTGCCCTGCACCTGTGGGTGAATTTGCGAGGAACTTTGGATCGACCACCGTACCAGAGGCGGTGTCTGACAATGGTACTGATGGCGAATCGTTCTGGCGGCACCAAGCGCAGCGCTCCGAGGCGACCTGCAGAGCGCTGGAGGAGGAGCTCATCGCTGTCTACCGCCTTCTTGCCAAAGACGCCGTCGGGGGCTTTTGCACGGGGGTGGCGAGTAGTCCTGCTTCTTTGATCGAGTTCGGAAGCACCAGCCCTCTCTACGAGACGGTGCTGCAGGAGCGCAACATGGCGCAACTGGAGCTGGCGCGAGAAAGGGAAAAGGGTTTCCTTCTGCGCTACCGCCTGCGGGAGATGGAGTCGGAGGTGCATCGACTGCAACGGGTGCATTGCCGTAGCGTGGGCAGGCAGCGCACCGGCGATGCATCAAAGCGGCCATTGACATCTGGTAATTCTGCGCCGCACTTGGAGGTGGCTTCCGTGCAGCGCCGCCGCTCTTACAGTAGCTGCTGTTCGAGCTCTCGCTCTTCTACACATTCCACGCATCACGCGCGCCGTTCGCCCACGTACCCACACTCTCGTAGTTCCACGCGACCGTACACCCCGTCGTCCGCGAGATGGGAAGAGTCGCCACGACCAACGTGTGTGCCGATGTCTATGTCCTCTACCCAACGCAGCGACGATTCCATAGTCGCTCGATCCTCGGCACCTCCAGCGTCGTTGCCGACACGTCGTGAGGGTGGCTGTCGGGCCGCCACCGCATCTGTGGAAGCTCCAGCAGCGTTTGCAAGACCCTACGGCCATGGTACAAATTTGCCCGCAAACTCGAACCGACAGGTGTCACACGTTTACAAAGCGGAATCGCGCGACTTGCTCACTTGGGTGCTAAGTGCGCGCCCTTCTTCTTCTGCGAGCCAGTGCCAACCAGCTGCCTGGCGGAAAGGTGCTGCTGCGCCCCGTAACCCAGGACCTGTGCGCCACGCTACCTTTGAGAATCCACCCCGACACGTGTTTCACAGTGACCTCTTCAGCGCCGCTGCTGCTATCAGTGAAGAAGAGGGCAGTAGTCCTCTGATGCGTGGCCCGCCATGGGACGCAGCGGAGACTCGCCGAGCTATGCATCACCGTCGACTAAGGTTGCCCTCTCCGTTGCCGCAAACGAGCGATTCCAACGATAACGACCAAACAAGGGATCACCCCTCGGACACTGTTTCCTCGTTCTGTGCGATACCTTTGATGATGCCAGCGGCACGGAACTCCGTGGATGCGGCTCACGGTGCGCTCTCCAGAAAGGGGGTCCCAACGAAGCCCGCTGATCACTGGAAGTGGGTTGTGTGGCAGCCGCCCGCCTCTGCGTCACACCAACAGTCCGGAGGTGGGTAAAAAGCGGCGACGTCTCTCTTGTTCTATGCACCGCCCCATCATCTCTTTCTTTTGCCCTGTGGCACTCGGTGAAGGACCGGGGGCGTTTGCGGCCTTCGAGCGGTGGGCCGGTGATACTTTTTCCCGAGTGTGCGTGCTGCCTGAGTCACAGCGACGAAGGCGGTGGAGGAGGGGGCGGGGGAATCGTACAGTAATAGTGCGTCGATACCATCAGCGAAAGCAACGTTACCAAAAGCTGACAGGTCAGTCGAAAATGAGCGGAGTTCTCGGTGGCGGCTAAATCTCAAGGCTTACTGCTGTGTTCACGGAGAGGTGAGGTTGTGCAAGACTGCCGCTTTTAGGCGCCCCACCAGCGCTGCTGAATGTGAGGTGCGTGCTGAAAAACCAGTAGTGATGCTCCCTCTGCAGTAAGAGTGGGAAGATGACACAGAGTGCCTGCGGTTGCTTAGGCACTTTCCCCTCCCTTTATGCCAGCTCTGCTCCTTGTGATGAGGGTGCGTGGAGCCTTGCGTCAATCCATCGTTGACCATTCAACCCTGGATGTCTCCTCTTTTACACCCTCACCTCGTCCGCCCTCCGACCCAAATGCTTCTCTTCCTTATTCCTGCACTACACGAACCAACGCAGCGCGCGAAGCAGGAGCGAAAGACATCGGAGGTCGCCTCGTCTTCACGAAGACACACTCGTACATACAGGTGTTCACATTACCTTTAGGAAAGAACACGCAGAAGCTCTCGCAGAGATCAGTCTGGCGATATGTCCTCGAGCTCGTCGGTACTAGATGTGCCGTTTATAGAAGTCATTTGCAGCCATCCCGCCCGCGAGGTGCTGTGCGCCGAGTGCCCTGCACTGCTGCTGCTCATCTACGAGCATGTCGTAGCAGAGCTGCAGGCAGGGCGACGCGCCGTGGACGTGTTCCGTGGCACCTCTCGACAGGACCACTTGAGTGAGTTGCTGGCGATGTCCTCCTTCTCGGAGCTGTTTCAACGCCTTTATCCGCCGTCTCAGTCTTGCGGCGCCGATGACGGTGCTGCGAGCACGTATTTCTGGAGGCAGGTGCGAGTGACCTTGGAGGCCGCGTGGTCGCAGCCGTGCGACGCAAAGGCGCGTGCTCTTCTCACCCAGGTGCACGGTCAGCCGCGGTTCCACTTTTGCGGGCCGCGCGATGCCGTAGTGCCCGGGGAGGGTTATCCACTGCATCCCGTCTCGCTGGAGCGGGCCTTGGCAACGAGCAAGCGCTTCCTCCGCACGGCCACAACCTGTGCGCTGGACGGGTCAGCGGATGCCCTGGGCGGGCGGCAACCGGAGCTGTGCGCGGTGCTGCAGTTAGCCCGGCTGGTGCCGCACGTTCCGCTGACGGGAGTAGCCCCGAAGAAAGAGGTTACCCCGGAGGGGATAAGCTTCTGTATGGTGTCGTTGCAGCAGCGGTGGTGGGTGCTGGTGAACGCGGCGCTAGAGCGCGTTCTGCTGCTTACGCGCGCTTCCGTGAATAGTAGCGGTAACACTAGCGGAAGCAGCAGGGTCACAAAGCCGCTACTGTGGCAGCTGCTGGCGGTGCTGTCTGTGCTAGACACGGCGCACTACATCTTCGCCTTCCCAGAGAGGCAGCAGGATTTTGCGGCTCATCTTCTTCTCGCACGACTAGCCGAGGTCGGGCTAGTGTACCCCGTGCTCAGGGACGACCGCAGGTGCTTTGTTGTGAGTCCCGATTTCCTGCACGCCATTCACTGGCACGCAAATGCGCCGCTTTCCTTTACCTTTAATCACTACCTTGTGCGCAGCGGCAGCGGCTTTAATGACTCGAGGGTAAGTGCAATACGTCGCGAGGACACCGACACAATCATAACCGAAACGAACTTCCGCCTGTATGCCTACACCGAGGACTCCGATCTACTTAACATTTTGCACCAGTTCGCTGAGTTGGAGGAGGTGGTAAACGGGAATCTCCACTGCTACCGCGTGACGCGGGACAGTTTCGCTGCCGCTATGCGCAAGGGCATCACCGCCACACAAGTGCTACGCTTTCTTTCGCTGCGAGCACACCCCAGCATGTTGCGCCGGTACGGAGATAAGGAGGAGAACGGCGATACAAAGTCGCCGTCGCCCGCTGGCGGTGCCCCGTCTTCGACTTTTTCAGCGCCGCCTCGTCGCGCGGCCGTGGCGGGCACGCGCGGAAGCACCACGTTCATTGATGCGGTGACGACGCTGGTCGTTCCGCACTCGTTCTGTGACCAATTGCGCATGTGGGAGCGTGAGTGTCGCCGAGTAGTGTTTGAACATCACGTTGTTCTGCTACGCAACGTGTCGACTGAGCAGCAGAAGGCGGTGACAGCGTATTTGGCGGATGCGGGAGAGGTCGATGCCGTTGTCCACACGGAGCGCGGCTACATGGTGATTTGGGAGGAAGTCTTCGATCGTCTTATCGCACCACTTTTGGAGTGAGCAGTGCAGCGAAGGTGACGATGGCAAAGAAGAGACTACCGTTCCTCCAGCTCTACGTATGCTACTTTCTCCTCCTTAGTGGCTACCGGTGCCGAGGGCGGCAGTGCCTCCTCCCTTCCTGCCCGCTTGTTGCCCACTTGTTTCGTCTTCTATACTGCTTTATACCTTCCTCCTCGTCTGCTGGCAGTGTCTCTCTCCTCCCCACTCACGTGCGCAGCATGCACGCATCATTCATAGGAAGCTGACGAGGGAAACACGCACGTACACACGGAAAGGTTGAGCAAGCGACGTTGCCGTTCTGTCGGTGAGTGCTTGCTGCCAGCCATGTTCTGCTATACATTCGAGATTTGCCCCAAGTTGGGGGCCGCAACGCCCGATGGCTTCCATTTGCCTCCTTTTCTTGTTTAACGTGAGGAGCTGTGCTGTACGAAGTGCTCTGTGCGTCGCATGCTACTCTTTCTGCGCCGCCTAGGCTCACTGACACCGTCTCTCTCTCTCTCTCTCCTTCTTTCCGCCCTTTTTTTTCGCTTCTCTTTGGCATCCCACACGCTGGAACACACACCCACACACCACTACTCGCACCTTCACTCTCGTATCCCCATGACCGATCCGTAGTAGAAGCGGGTAAAACCCCCAAAGGCCTGCGTTTGCGCCCGCGTCACTGTCGTGCTCAGACCCGCTGAGGCACAGACGCAGGAAGCAGGCGTGTCGCTGCTAACGTGCACAGACTCACACTCCCGTGCGTTGGCCGAGGCCATTGCGTACCGGCAGCACGGTTTGGCCTCTTTCGCAGCTGAAACGAGCAAAGCGAGGTCACACGTGGTCTCACTCGTCCCTGTTTCTGCAGAGCCGTGGGTGGCAGTGCAAGACGCTTGACTGACGGAACGGGCAGCGGAAGCACACACGAATCTTGCAGGGCACTCTGCTCCGCGCTGAGCCTTTTTCCTCTCCTCCCTTTTCGGCTCGTTGGGGAGCGCTTTTTGTTGCTGTTCGAGCAAACTTAGTAAACTTCCCGCAAGATGATGCGACGAGGAGCCCCCAAGTGGTTCACGCAGGGCAAAGGGCGTGAACGGTTTCACCGGTACTGGCCGTGGGCTGTCAGCTCCATCTGCACCAGCCTTTACCTCTACAACGGTGAACCTTTTGAGGACGCCGCTAGTGCCATCGTGACGACGATTCGGCGGCCACTTCTCAAGACGATGGAGTGGGTAGAGCTGCACGACGTGGATCCAGAGACGATGTCACTAGAGCTGCCACCAGACATGCTCTTTGGCCCACTGGAGTTCCCGAAGCAGATGCGATTCCTTCTAGCAGCGCTCAGGGCCGACAACGAGCTGGCCGACGGCTACCTGGCTCGGATAATCATTGACTACATGGATTTGTCCTTGGACCCGCCGATTCTGTCGGAGGATGACTTCCTCGCAGCAGGCGGAAAAGCACTTCTCGACTTTAGTGTGGAAGACTTTACCGGCACGGAAAGCCGCACCCAACGCAAGCACATCTTCTTTCAATCAGATCAGTTCCTTCAATTTATTAACATAATCGCTGCCTACCCGTCACTGACGGAGTACTTTGTGAACGAGAAGGATGGTGTGGAACTGGTTCTTCAGGCGTATCGACACAGCAAGAATCCCTACGCCCGCGTGATGGCGATGCGGTCTCTGACCTTGTTCTCGTTCACGCAAGCCGTCGACGGCACGGTGGAGCGGCGCATCTTGCAAAGTAATGGGATGAAGACTATCGTGGAAGCGTACCGGCAGAGCAGCGGTGACCCGACAGACACGCGCTTCCCCACCTTGCTCCTCTCCTCCATTATGCGCCACTATCCTAAGGAGGGCGGTAAGGAGTTCATCGATGCTAACGGCGTCGAGGCGGTCGTGAACAATCTCACTATTGCCCGTTACAAGGGCATTCCGCAGCACATCCGCGTGCTGCACGACGCCCAGCGCCTCCCCAAACAGTCGGTTGGCAAGAAGTCGGTGACGGCGCGACTGGAGGACGCAGATTTTTTGGGTGTTGCGATGGGTGTGTTGGATACCTTTCCTGAGTTCTACGAGGCGACGGGCGAGCTTCTAAGGCTGGTGACGGACGTGGTTCCGGCGCACGCGGATCCGCTAGACCTGCTCGAGTACCGGGCCATGCCGATCCTCTCCAAGTACTTCGTGAAGTGGCGTGAGGACCAGAGTTTTCAGACGGACGGCACTCGAACGCTGGTGGCGAAGCTCTTCGAGCTGATGCTCAACGATAAGACGTGCCAGCGGTGCTACGATCCCTCTGTGGCGTCATATGAGCTGCTCGAATGCCTCAAGACAGCCAAATTGGCCGTGAAGGATGAGCGAGAGAAGCGAGGGACACTGTGTTCAGACCAGCCGCAGCAGCCAGCAAGCGCCACTGCGTAAGGCGTGTCCACTCCAGCATGCACTTGCAGGCACATTGGCCGGCGTGCATGCGTGTGCGTGTGTGTGTTTATAGGCCCAAGAAAGAGAGAGTTGATAGGACGGCGCACATTTACAACAGGCAGCCTCTACTCAGATATTCACTCTTGGCGCCACTTTAACACTCCTGGAACTTCCTCCACTGTTCCCACCAAGTACGCGCATAGAGCTATAGGAAGGAGTCTCTGCGTATACGTGGCAGGTAGTGAGGGATGGTGTACTCCTCTCCCCCTTTTGTTGTTTTTCTTTGCACTTAGCAGTGCCGTTCTGCAGAGTGGTAGAGGGCGACACACCACAAAAGGAATGCGGGGCACGAAATCGGAGGTGATAATGCACGCGCGATATCGTCCTTGTCAATCCACGTTGCGTACTTACCGCGAGCTCCGTGTGACCTCGTCTGTCCCCTGAAGAAGAACACCTCCCATTGAGTAGAATGATGAGTGGTGTCCCGCCTCTCTTCCTACCTGCTGCGGTGCTAAGCGGGGGTGGGAGGCTCAGTGTTGCAGGTGGCCATGCGCTCGCCCAGGGTGTATGTGCTCGTATTTGCGTGTGCCCGCGGTGCTCACCACCTCCCTCTTCACTTTCCTCCTCACTGTTTTCGCCTCTGTCGACCGATGCCATGTGCCTCCACGAGCGCCTGGATCTTCACTGTGCTGTTATGTATGGATGTGTGCTTGTGTTTGTGTGTAAGTTTGTGCTCGCTCTATTTGCCTGTCTGCGTGGCCGAGTTGTGTTGCCGATTTAGAGAGAGTGTAAGCTCTCCTTAATGAGCTCCACGCACTCACAATTCACCGCTTTTCATTTCTTGCCTGCACTACCGCTACCACCCTCAAAAAGGCGGTGCGGGACGAAAGTTTTCTTGCTTTGCGCGATACCACGCCTGCGTCGTGTGCGTGTGGTCTGAAAACCTGTACAACTGTCACACAAACATACACCCATACACCCATACACACCCCTCTCCCCAACAAGAAACTCCACCCTATAGATACCTTTTCTTATGTGCGCACACTTTGAGCAATCATGTCGAATGACGACGCGTGTATTGCTTATGCTAAGCAGCACAACATCCACCATTTATTTGAGCTCATGGCAACCAAGTTGCTGCTGAACCGTCCCGAGAACCCCTTTGCGTACTTGCGCGTCCTTCTCAAGGACGTGGAGGAGTCTGAGAAGAACAAAGGCTCGCACGATCCCACCCAACTCCACTTCAACAGCAACGTTGCTGCCGCAGCCCCTGCTGCAACACAGGACTCCGCGAAGGAGAAGAGAAGCGTGACGCTAGCCGCCTTCGGTCTCGACCAGGCGGGCAAGACGTGCGTTCTTTCCGTGCTGGAGAACGGCGAAGCGGAAAAGAAGTACACCCCAACCATCGGATTTGCCCCCATCAAGTTCCCGCTGGACGACTACAACTTGTGCGTCTTCGACCTCGGCGGGGCTGCCAATTTCCGCGGCATTTGGGTGCATTACTACCACGACTGCTACGGCATTGTGTACGTCATTGACTCGGCTGCCAGCGATGAGCGGGTGAGCGAGTCGCTCATAGTGCTGTACGAGACGCTCCAGCACCCGTACGTGAAAGGGAAGCCGCTGCTGGTGCTGGCGAACAAGAAGGACTTGCCGGAAAGTCGCGGTGTAGAGGTGATTCCCCAGGGCTTTCTCGAAGAGGCGATGGGGGAGAACGGCGCGCCGTACCGTGTGCTGGCGACGTGCGCCGTCGAAGACGACCCGACCTTAGTGGAAGGTATTGAGTGGCTGCTAGAGGCTGTGTCGAAAGACTACGATGCACTGGCGGAGCGTGTGGCTCACGACAGCAACAAGGTGAAGGAGGAGAGAACTCGTCAACGGGCTGCCAGGCTGGCTGCCATTCGCGGCGAGGACGAGTGATGAAAGCCCTAGGCGGAGAATGATTCGACCAAGGTCATCCCCAGATGTGCGGCTGACCCCTTTCTCGACGTTGCTGTTGGTGATTGCTTATCTTTGCTACACCCACCATGGAAGACGCGAGCTTGGATGCATGGGTCAATGTGTGCAGGTGTGTCTGGTGTGTGTCCGTTGGTGCATTCCCCTGCTTCACAGTCAGCGGTAGTTATGTACGAGTGCGAGCGTGATGTAGCTCTGCTCACTTTTTTCCCTGTCCTGCTCTCTTCCCCGCTGCGTGGAATGAGGGTACACTGTTGTCGTTTGATTTTCATATTGCACCCGAGCGACATCAGCGGGTGTGCGTTTGTTGTTCGTGGCCAGCCCTTCTCACGGGTATTGCGTCACTTTTTTTTTTATTTTCTGCGTGAGGGTGACCTCGTGCAGTTTGTGGAAGGTGCGATTCCTGCTGCTGCAGTGACCCGATCGCAGCAGCGATGGCATGGGTGCTTCTCCCCTCAAAGAGAGGCGTAAATGCATTTGCGTTTCTGATTCGTTTTGTGCAGCAAATCAAAGGCGTTTGCGAACTCCTCTGCCACACGCAAGCGATGTTGTGGCTACACCGGAGGCATCATTTGAAAATAATGCAACGATGAAGACAGCAGAATCTCGGCAAAGCACAAGGAAGGGACGGTTATGCCGCGTTGCAACACTGAATGCCTTTCCGTGTGCACGTGTGTCTCTCTCGCTCCTCTACCTCTTGTGTCCGTGTCGTCTTCTCCGCGTGCTTTGGCAGTGACGCCGCGTCGTTTCATGCAACGAGAAGGACGAGGCGGAGACCCTCATCACGTGCCTTTTCATCCAGCACGCGATGAGCGTTCGATTTGTGTTCTCACCATTCAAACTCCCCACACAACGCGCTGCTGTCCTTCTCGCTTCCCCCGCTCTCCCTCAATTTTTTTTTCCGTGTCTCGTTCCATTCCCATCACTGCGTCCTCCCTTCCCCGCCGACAAGAGGCAGGAACGCCGCACTCCGGTTCGCTACACACATACACACATACGGCAGACCCACACGTGCATCGAAGTGCGTATAGGGGTGCATAGGGGGAAGCACATTCCTGCGCAAGAGCAATCAATCACTAAAGCTTCCTCACCCTCTTAAAACACAAGAAGCGCGTCTTTTACATAACCCCCAAAGTAGGGTCGATCGATAGCCGTCAGTGCGCATCCCTTGAAGGGCGCATTTGTGATAAGGAGGAGGGACAAGGAAAAGAGGATCAGTTGCCCGTGTTGTTCTCCACAGCGGGGAATCGAGTGCTCGACGACGGAAAGAAGGGAGAGCAGTCCAAGACCCACTCACACGCACACACGCACTCACACTCACGCACACGAGCATACGGGGCATAGCAGCGTCCACGAAGCCAAGAAAAGACCGGCGTCGAATACGGCGTCGCAAGGAGAGGAGAAGGGACGAGCACGTGAGACCGCCGCCTCATCTTTTCACTACTTACCGGACACATCGCCTTGCGCTTCCTCGTATGGTTTTCATTGCTGTAATGTGTGTGCGTGTCTGTGTATATGTGTGTGTGTGTGTGTGCTGCTTCTTGTTTCCGTTGGTTGCACCTCTCTCTCTCCACGCATCTTCCTTCCTTTGCCGCGTTATTCCCACTGCAGTCGGCACCGCAACTCCGCTCGCTGACTTCACCACCGTTGTCTTTGCTTCTCTTTCCATACCTTTTCCCCATCGTTGGACGTTGATAGAGTGAGACGTAGTCAGTTATACACCAACGCGCCTAGAAGCACCAATCCCCTCTCTTATACCACAGAAACTAAGCACAATCTCTTGAGCTCGTTGAATAATTGTCCTGAATCTCTCGCACGCTCTTCCCTTGTTCGCTTCGCTTTGCTTAAATATAGCTTCTCTCTTGCTGCGCCTCTCTCTCTGTCCACGTTTCTCCGTTGTGTCGGTGCAGTTGCCTTGCTTTGTAGTTATACACAACTGCAGCTCCGCTACCTCTGGCTACTGACCGCGCTGTCACACGCCTTTTTATCATTGAGGCCGACGCAGGGCACTGTCGTCAAGCGCAGTCTCACGTGGGGCTGCTCCACGCGCCTTGATTGTGGTCCCTCGATTTCTAGTCTTTCAAGCATTTCTGTTGTTGGACCTCAGCTCTTTCTCTTCAACAGCACAGCCTCAATCGCTTCTGTTCACGGCGGTGGCTTCATACAGGGACGCCTTCTTGTTGGTCTTTCTTCCCTTGCTCTGCTGGCACGTGCGCAAAAGGGAAGAAAGAAGAACGCCGGTGCGCATCTAAAGCCTTTGTTGTGGGTACCACCATCTCGTTTTTTTTTTTTGGATCTTCTCCCTTCGCCCCCCATCACCCATAACCGACTCCTTACCCTTCTTGTACAGGCACCCCTGACCTCCTCGCCGCCGCCCTTGTTTCCCTGCCTCCCTCCTTCTGGATTGTCCTTTAGGTTGACATGCATTGTCCCTTTGTATCTCATCCTGCTTTCTTGACTCGCGTGTGTTCTTTGTTTTCCGTGTATTTCTATACATTTTTTTCTTTGTTGTCGCTGGTGGTGTCTTCTCCCCGCCAGTCCTTCTCTCAGTTTTCTCTGTCTTTCCTCCGCGCCTTCTCTAACTGACCGCGTGGTTGCTTCGCTTCTTCGTTCTTTGTGCTCTTGGAACACTTTAAGACATGCCCATCACATCCGCGGTTTCTGGATCGCGTCGCCATCGCAGCACCGCGAGTGCGAGACCGCCACCACGCCCCTCCAGCACTGCACTTCCACTCCCAGCACGCTTCCCGAACCATCTGCAGCACCGCCTACCTAGTGCCTCGACATCTCAGGGTGGCTTAGCAATCCCTGAGCTGACGCCGACGCGACGCGACTCTTCCATTGGCGCCAACAGCACAAACCCTCGTCTCCGTTGCGTTAGTGTGATCGATGCCGCCGCGGCGCAACGGAACTCTTTGGTTCCACGGATCCCAATCGACTTTGCCTCTAAAGAGAGCCGAGAAGCAATGCGCCGACTACGCCGCCTCTTCTTGCCCGTGATTATGCGGATCATCCTGCGGCATAGGCGTCGCTCGCGCTGGAAAGACGGGCAGCCGCCTCGGCGGTACACCCCTGAGTCGGTGGTTGCCGCCATCATGAGCACCAAGTCGCGCCTTGCCGACTGCCCGCAACAAGTGGTAGAGAGCCTGGCAGTCGGCGCCACATTCAGGTCGCTCGCGCCTAAGGAGATCATTGTGTACGCCAACGAGTCCCACGTGTCGTGCGGCATTGTGGTGTTGCTGCATGGGCAGTTAGAGGAGCGGCGCCCCGAGGAGGGTGGTCGAAATTGGAAAAAGGGCGGCGGTGGCGCCACGCGTCCTATTTCCACGCAAACGCACCGACTTCACAAGGCGATGAACATACTCTGTCTGATGTCTGTCATGTGCGAGGATCGCGCCACGTCGTTCCTTGCGACTCGCGAGGGCGAGGAGGCAGACGTCGCGATTATTTCCTCTCGCTGGTTTTGGGAGGTCACCTACAGCAAGACACAGGTGCCACTGCTCACCACCGACGTGATGGGGCGCACTCTGCGCGAGGTTGTCCTGCCGCATCGCCGTGACATGTTACTAGCGGATTACTTTCCCACATCCGCAGTGCTTCTTCGCTCGTGGATGTGGTCGATGCTGACGGCGAGCGACCGCGTCAAGCTGAGTCGTTCCATGGAGGTGCGCGTTCTCTCCGTGGGCGATGTTCTCTTTGACGAAGGCGTCTACTGCCCATACATCTATGTTGTGCGCCGCGGTGCCCTCACAGTGACTGTGAAGGGCGAGGCGCTGGCAGTTCTGGAGGCTGGCGCCGCCGTGGGAGAGCAGAGCGTTCTGTTTCACGACAGACGCAACTGTAGCGTGGTCGCAGCCACTGTGTGCGAGCTTTACGCTCTGCACGCGCGCCACCTTTTGCATCGCTTTCTGAAGTACCCTGAGAGCGCCCGACGCATTATTGCGGAGGCCAAGGAACGGCAGAGGCGGTGGATGGAGGAGGGTCGAACACGCGATGTTTTCGGACTCGTGTCCATTTTGAGCGGCGTGCCGTGTCTCGGACACACGACGGACGCTATGCGGGAGGAGATTGCACAATGTGCCACCGTGCTAATTCTCCCGCAAGGTCAGACGCTGATCTCCACGTACGAACCGTGCACCTTCTTCTGCGTTATCGGCCGCGGAGTGGTGACACTGACGAGCGTGATCAAGACCGCCGCCGTCGCGGAGACACCCTCTAGCACAAGCCGCACTGGGCGCAAAGGCGAACCCCAGTCGAGTGGGCAGTGTGTGTCTGTCGCGAAACCGATTCCGACCCCGCTGCCAGAAATCCGGCGAGAGGGACGCAGCGCCGGCGACTTCTTTGGTGAACTGTGCTTGAAGCCGCACTTGTGGCCCTATGACGTGGTGTGCGACTCCACGGTCTGCCTCTGGCAGTTTGATCGAGAAGCGGTGCTACGAGTGCTGGAGAGAAACCGCGCCGATGCGCAGGCCATCGAGGTGTGCCGACAAGGCATCAGTCTCTTCCGCGCCCAACGCGGTGAAGCCAGCATTGTGGAGGGCTTCAACGCTCCCGTCGCCCCTAACTCCGTGACGAATGGATTGCGCTCGCGGGCGGGCAGCCAACGCAGTCGTGCGCAGTCGGCCGACTTGGCGACGTCGCCTTCAGGAGTGCGCAACAGTAGCGCTGGCGGTCGCTCCGGTCGACGTTCGTCTCTGTTGCAGGTTGCTGCGACAGATGGGTCAAGAGAGTCGCCCTCAGAAGACCCCACCCTTCGTGGAGGTAAAAGCGTGGGTGTGGATTGGACACCTGAGCAGTGGACCACGTACGCCGTCACGCGAATGCAGGAGGGATTGCGTGCCGAGGACGCAAAGGATTCCCCGCCCGCACCCATACGCGATCTGCGTGACGTCGACAAGGATGTGGAGAGGACCATGAACGAGAAGGTGCTCCAGCTCGTTGCCGTGCGGTCGGATACGCCACCCAACCCAGCTGACTGCGACATCAGCGGCGACTCGGGTGAGCTGCAGTCCATCATTGTGGAGCAACTCTTCCTCATTATGACGGAGAAGCAGTCAAGGTTTCTACGCCAGGTGAATGATAGCAACGTCCGTCTTATCACGGAAGACGACGATACGCAGGCCATGGGGGAGCAGAGCAATAGTCTTGCCGATATGAGTCTCATAGACGCTTTGCACAATGCCGAGGCGCCGGTCGAGGTGGCCGAGGTGATGCGTTTGGAGGACATCGGCACGTTACCGCTGGTAGGTAACCATCTTCTATCGCAGCGCTCGATGCCGTCGTCGTCTGTCCACGACTTCACGGATGCGGTGGATGTTATTAATACAGGCTTCGTCGATGACCCCCTCCACGTAGAAGGCGCTGGTGGCGCCCAGACTGGATGCTCCATGCCTACCGCTCCACTCGGTCGCACTCGTCGTTCTACCAGTCTTTGCGCGATTGGCGAGGCGAGCGCCATCTTCGGGGCATCGCTGAGCCTCCGCATGTCCGTCAGTCGCAGTCACTTCGTGCGTCCATCATCTGGAGTGCCGCCGTCGCCGCGCTGTAACAGCGGACGCGATGACTTGCTATCACCAGCGGCGATCGGCGTCACACGCCCCATGAGCTCTAGCGAGTCACGCGTGATGCCACCCGTGCGTACGCGCCCCACGAGCGTAGACTTCAATCAGTTTAATAGCAAGCTTAGTGTTGACCGCTCCACCTCACTTCTAGACCGCTACGTCAAGATAGAGGATCAAAACTACTTCGACAACTTCGTCGAAGTACTTCCGCTGCAGCGGGACGAGATGTGGGCTCCGGACGAGGTGAACACGGACAGCGAAGTGGGCGCAGGGGCCATGGTCCTTCTGCTTCTTCACGTCCGCAAGTGCGATTATTTGTCTGCCGAGGTAATGCAGCGATGCGCGCGGCCTATTGTGAAGGTGACACTGGGGCAGCGCGTTCTGGTACGCACCTCGGTCATGGAGAACCGCACGGCCCCGCGCTGGCCGATCGAGCACTCGTCGTTCATCAGCTTTGTGCGGCGTGGCACCGACATTGTCTTCTCCGTCTGTGACATGGATAACGAAAGTTGCATTGTGTATCAGACGTCCTTGTCGACGGCGAGCATACACGAGAACGGTGGGGTGGGACAGCAAGCCATGTCGCTGACGGAGCTATCAGCCATGGGCTGCCCTGTCAATACAGAATTGGACGCTGGCGTGAAGGGCGCTCAACCAAGTGGCATGGGCAGGCAGGATGCGAAGCAGCCATGCGTAACGACGACCATGCTAGCCGTGACAGCTACCAAATACAAAGCTCTCCGGCAGTACCTCGAAGCAAGAGAGAAGGCGATTGTGCACCCTCCGCTCGCGTCGGAGAGCACAACACTGTTTCTACAAGTGATGTCGGTGGAAGGCCTCAAGCACCGCATTGAGGCCGCTCTCATAGTATCCCTCTACGACGGCACAACAAGCAGAAGGCTTCTGGAAACCGAGCGGGTGACGCCGAAGACACGGAGCCCCGCCTGGTCTGGGGAGAAGGGCTTCGTAATTGTCTCTGGCGAGGGCGGCATCTTGACATTTGACCTGCTCCACAAGGGGGCCGTCATTGGCTCCACCGAGGCAACGGTGGACGAGCTTATTTTTGGTGGCGTAGGACTGAGGCGTTTGCCGCTTCTACAGGCCCAGACGGGCCGACTTGTGATAGGCCACCTCGTGTTAGGCGTCCTGGGAGCGAGGCTGAGGGATAGCTTCGAGAATCGTAGCCGCGACTGGGTGACGCACTTCGCTGTGGAGGAGCTCTCTCTAGCGAGGGAGGGCTTCTCCATCAACCCCGACCCCTTCATTGTGCTACGTGACGGCACCGGGGCGGTGCTGATGCGCACACCGCTCGCCTTCAGTGCCTTCGAGGCATCATGGCCAATGTCAGAGGCAAGCTGCTTGCTGCAATGCCCACGTCTCCGCGGTAGCACTGTGGCCTACCAGCTGGAAGTCTGTGACAGCGACGAGAATGAGGTTATTGGCCGCGCCACCATCGTACTCAGAGATGGCGGCGCTGGGCCGGATCATCGACACGATATCTTGCTCGATCCACCTGGACGCGGTGTAGTGCGCCTGCGCAGCCTTTGCCTTCCTGTGTTAGAGCTACCACCACGCGTCACCGCTCTCTGCCCACCGTCCTCTTCGCAAGTGCAGTTTTCGGAGTCCTCTATGCTCCTGCTGCTGCACATGACTGGGTGTACGGATCTGCCCGGCGGCGCGTCGGAGGAGCTCCAAGCGGACGCGATCGGCACGTTTTCTATTGACGCGCAGCCGTATTTGCGCACGTCTCTACAGGAGGCAACGAGGGCACCGCGGTGGCCCTTCTCGAAGGCGAGCGTGCTGCTGCGGATTCCATCACAAGACGGCGGCAGTGACGCTGCTGGAGAGGAGGTCAACCTCCAGCAGCAGCAGCAGCAACACCGTCATGAGTGTCAGTTCGCTGTCTACGACGGCGTCGTGGATAAAGTGAGTCAGATTGGCCAGGTCGCCGTTCCACTTTCGCAACTGCTGAGCAGCACGTTGCATACATATCCCCTCTTTCCTCGATGTAAGGATGCCGATAAGGGCGCCTCAAACCTGCAGCCGTCCGTGAGCACAGCGACGCGCACATGCGTGACGTCCGAGAGGACGGTGGGCACCGTGCAAATCTTCACACTGATTGGTTCCCTCGGGCATCAAATGCGCCGGACAGCAGAACAAGATATAGGTGCGCTGCTGGCGCCCATCTCCGCTGTCCGTGTCGATACAGCGCCAGATCAGCTGCCGTACTACATTCCAGGAAGCGCCGAGACCACCACTGTGAGGGCATCTTCGGCGCTCGCCGCCACGGTGGTGCTGAGTGTCAGTAACATGTGCTACGTCTTGCCGAGCGCCTCAGAAAAGTATGTCCATCTTCTTGTACGCTACGGCGCCACCGTTCTCTTCTCTGTGGAGCGGCAGATGGGGGCGCTCAGTCACTTCGAGTGGAGTCCGACGGAGGCGTCAGCAGCGGTGTCCTGCGCGTCACTCCCACCGGACGCGGCACTTGTGGTGGAGCTAACGGCGATGGATGTGGTAGAGGGGAGAAGCGAGATGCAGAATGATATCGCCCCCTCAGCGATCGGTGCAGAGGCGCAGTCACCCACGAAGGATGGTAACCAGCGTGACACCATAGCTAATGGAAGCGTCACTGTGGACAGGCTATCACTCGGTCACGCTGAGTTGCCAGTATCAAGACTGTCGTCTGTCAAGACAGGTGAGGTGGAGGTGGTGACGCTGATGCTGAGCGGTTCGCAGAGCTACCCTTCCACTCTAGAGACGACAGGACGTCCTCCCAGGGTCGTGCCATCGACTGGAGCTCCAGGGTACGTTCAGGAGACCCTGCCAACTGTTTCGTTCTGCATCTTCGGCAACCGCGCCTAGCCAAGCTCTCCATACCATGGCAGCATAGGGGTGAGGGTGGGAGGTTCTAGAAGCCTGCTAGTGTCCAGTGAGACGAGAGCATCTCTATCGCTCTTGTTGGCACCCCAACTGCACAGTGCACTTGTGCTCGCGTTTTCTCTCATTGGCGGGAGGAAACGAAGAAGATGTTCGGTCTGAAAGGGCTGCCGAGGTGGTCGTGAGGGTGAAGGGTGAGGCGGTGGTGGCCCTGTACACTTCTCCTGGCAATGCGACTCTTGCCAAGCACTATTTATCTGGAATGGAGCCCTTCTGTTTTCCATGCGATCTTCAGTTGTTGTTGTTGTTGGAGGGTGGGGAGGGGGGGAGGCTATTTTCTGCGTATTTGTGATTGCCTTTGTGCCCCTTGCGTGATGCTGATGGTCGGTAGGGGCCTTTTGTATGTATGTGTGTGTGTTTTTTTATTTTTCGTTTTCAGTGGCGGTCGTGCACTTCTTCTTTGTTCTGTGCGCTGACTGTTACGTCGCACTCCTTCCCTCGCTTTGCTCTGCTCACCGCGCCATAGGCGCCCCCACCCACCTACAAACCTTTTCTCGGTTTATTTCTTCCAAAGGCTGCTGGGCATCTCCGCACAGTACCACACTCCTTCCGCCTCCCTCTTTCTCCCTTTTCCATCTTTGAGGTCCGCGTATTGCACCCCGATGATTTTATTCACGGGAACAGAAGTATTTCCCACTGCCATATTCGCACGCTCGCCTGCGCGTATCTACAGGACATTGGGGAAGAATGTCTCACTCACCCCAATCGCCCCCTCCCCCCCCCCACCACACCCACACCCACACCCACACACATACAGCAGGTCTAAAAGAAAAACACCATGTACGCTGCCCGAACGTATCGTTGCGCATTACTGCGCTCTCCTCACGCGAGTTCAAAGCTGATGAGGGCTAGTGTCAGTAGCACTCTGCGGAAGAGCAAAACATAGCAACAACGAGCACTCCATAGAAAGGCGCCGCCCACTGTTGATGCTAACGCTTCGGAAATGCTTGTTCTGGTTTCTCTGGTGCTACCGCTTTCATCGGGATGCCATATCATCCTCTGCTTCCACCTTCTAGTCCTGTTGCAACACTGTGCGCTGAGCTTTCCTACGCAGGTAATGAAGTCCGTGCACTTCCAATGCAACTCTTCGGCATCGCGTGTCTTCGTCACTGTCTTGCATTTCTATTTCTCTACTCTCTCATCCCTCCTTACCTGTGTCTCTCTCCCTCTCCCTCCACATGTACGGACCCACATCCACCATACTACCCGCCAAGTGCACGCCCTCGCATAGTATTGCTACCTTTTTTTTCTTTGCTTTGTTTCGAGCCTCCTCATACTATATTTGGCCTCTTCTCTCGCCTCTTTTCACCTCTTCTTCGCTTCGCCCTCCCCCTCTTTTGTTTGCGCTGCTCCCTCTTACGTCTCACTCCCGTGCAGTTCTCTGATATTTTCATCATTTATTTATTAATTCTCCCTCCTCCTTTCGCTCTGTACGATCGATTTGTCGCCAAGCTTCTCCCAGATCTCACCCGTGTGCGTACGTCCTGGTGCGCCTCTGTGTGCGTGGATATGTGCGTATACGCACTGAGCATACACCCTTCTTCACCTTTTCCCGTCTACTTCGATTCCCGTCGTTCCACACACAGACATCCAATCATACGTTCACGAGACCTCTCCCCTTTAAACAGCTCTCTAGAGGCGCGTTGCGGATTTTTCTTCGTTCTTCAGAGGCTACCTTTCACCTTTTGTCTCCCCACCCCTTCTCTCGTTACGTGCTGTGTCGCTGGGACGCTGAGCGCTGCAACGAAACTTTCATTCATTTTTTTTTCCCGTTTCGCGCCTGACAGCTTTTCCTCTTATTTTTCATTCTCCACCGCTCAGAGTGCCGCTTAACAACTACCACTGTCCACCACCATCAGCTACTCTGACTTTTCAAACCATAGAGGGAAAGGAAGGCACGGGGCAGCCATTGGTAGACTCAAAACACATGATCACGCACTGACGCACGGAGGTGTGCCAATAACACGCAGTGTGAGGTTGTTGCTGTGCCCAGTCGGTGAAATCAGTTAGCATTGATGGGTAGCCAAGAAAGCGGAAAATACACAAAACGGAAAGGGGCGCAGCTCTTGTAGTTGAGCATACATCTATACATACGTATATATGTATATGTATATATATGTGTATATATATATATAGTATTATTACACAAGTCAGAAGAGACCCAGCGACTGCTGGACGCTTGCAGAATAATAAACGCACAGAAAGGTACAAGGCCAGACCAGGGAGGGAAGAAAAATAGCCACCAAAGAAACCCATCCATCTTGATACAACATTTGAGAAGAGATCTGTTGGTCCGTTGGCTGTACTCACTGATCCCTGAGGATAGAAGGGGCAAACCGACTGCCATCGTCCTCATTTTTTCTTGCTCTCCCTCCGTGCGTCTCCTTTTTCTGTACGTGCGCAGAATTGTAGGCTCGCTACTACGGGTGGTGTTGCCCTTTCCCTCTCCAGTAGAGACTTCCTCGCTGTCCCTCACCCTCCAAAGGCGCACGCTCTGTTTATCTTTTGCTTTCTCTGACCCTTAAAGGTAGTCTTTCTTTCCTAACCCCCCCCCACACACACTCCAAATCACTGACGACTCTTTGACTTTACTGTTTCCCTGCGGAGCTGATTGCTATTTTTTCCCCATTTATTTGTGCCTTTGCGCTTTTATTCTTCTCATCTGTGCACTTGCAAGGCCACTGTGGGTGTCGTGGGAGTCTTATTCTCTCTTCTGCCTCTTTTTTCTTAAGGTTCTGCTAGCGGGCTAGCTGCTGCTTGCGTGTTCGCGTACGAGCATCCGTGTCTACTTACGGTTGTCGCTCTCTGTGCGCGGGCCTTTGTGTTTGTGTGTGGGCGTTTGCGGTACGCAATTTTTTGTTTCTTGTTTCTTTTTGGCTTCGCTTCTGTTCATTGTTTTGGTTTTCTGTTCCTCCCCCTCCCTCCCTCCACCCTTTCCTCATTCCTCGCGTTCTTTACCCTCTTTCTGTATTTGTTTGCAAGGATTGCACCTGTCACATTCATCTCTCCTCAGCTTTTCTCTCTCTCTCTCTCTCTCTTTCTACCTCACCCCTGCACTTTTTTTTTCAGCTCTCATTTCGTGTTACTCTTACACCTCCACCTCTCTCTTTCAGTCTTCGCTTTCACAGTGTGCATAGGTTGCACGAAAGGCCTTTTTTTTTTTTGCTTTGTTTGGCGTATTTGGCTGCTGTACCTGTAGTTGAGCTAGCGAGGCGTTTGTGGTTTCTGTTCTCTTCTCTTCCTCCCACCCCCCACTCCCCTTTGAGGCTCTCTCGTGTGCTCGACGCCTGCACCTCACCGTGGACTCAACCCCTTTTCACTCTTTCCCCGCCCTTCTTGTCTCTGTCGCCGTCATCGTTACATCCCCTCTCCAACCTACTTTTGCTTTGCTTGACCGAGCCATTCGTGTTTCTTAACTTTTCCTTTTTTCCCACTTGTTGTGAACGATCTTCTCTTTGTGCCTCCATTAAAATTACCTCTTTTCTTTCGCCCTGCTCTCGTTTTGTATGGCTTAGACGGAGCGCAACTGGAAAGGGAAGGCACACTGATCCAGACGAACCTCCTCTTCCCCCCTCCCCCATCCATCCATCCAGAGAGAGAGAGAGAAGAACGTAAAAGAAAAGGAGCTTTCGGCGAAAGCAAAGCGCCGTTTTGTCAGCTGAGGACACGGTTCTTCTGACGTTTGATGTTCAGTTTTGTCTGTTTTTTTCCCCCCTTCCTTTCTCTCTTTCGTTCTTTTTTCCTTTTCATTACTTTTTGAGCTCTCTGCGCCTGGACTACCCTACGTCTCACGCTTGTATAGCCCAATCGACCAACCTCCACCTTACTTTTGTTTCACGCGCTCCTCCCCCCTCCCCCACCCTTTCAATACATTATCTCGCGTCCCTTGCTGTTCTCGCTCCCCCCTTTCGTAGTTTCCTGTTCGTGTGAAACTGCGTTGCTTCCCCTTTTTGTCGGGGGGCCGCACCACGCACCAGAGCTCGGAAATAAGACCAAAAGAAGGAACAAGGGGCACTGAGCAGCCGACTTGCGCGAACCTGAATTCGTGGAGAACAGCCACGAACTCACACATACCTGCACAAGAAAAGGCAGCCAAGTCACCGTGACGATCGCTGGACCTCACGCGGCAGAAACACGAAAGGAGTTCAGAAGACCGAGTGCACTTTGAGTTTTCTTTTCGCGCACGACTCTCTTGCACTCGTACGTTGTGTTACTGCCCTGCCCTATTGCACCATATACGGTGACCAGAAGATGATCTACAAAGCCTACGGATCACCGATGAACAGCAACAACGCTCACATGTACTCAACGTATGCACCTCCAAACGCGTACGGCCCAGGGCAGAGCGCCAGTGCCACGGTATACGACTACGCCAGCGCAGACGGCCACATCAGTGGCATCCCATATGGCTATCACACAGACGCTTCTCTGGGCACTACGTACGAGTATAATGTCGGCAACAATATGCCCAATGGTGGTAGCGTCTACTGTGGCTATGGCTCCCGCGGTAATGGCACGAATGGGCGTGACAGAGGGGGCGACGCGACCGGCCTGCGCCACCAGCACGGGTATGATCAACAGAGCACATGTGACTACGAGGTCCACGACAATCAGCTGAAGGCTCCTGTGGTGGTGATGCCGGCGACGGTGGTGTCCACTCTGGGGAGCGCGCGCCTCTTCAGCAAGCCACCAAAGCCCATTGTGTATGGCTCTCGGTGCGTCGTGCGCATCTGTGATGCGTTCCAGGAGGGCCGGTGCGTGGCTGGTGACCGCTGCCACGATATCCACGTGAGACCTGAGTACCTGGCTGAAATGCGGATGGAGATGAGCTCATGGCTGTTCAACCGAGAGTGTGAGTTCCGCCAGGCGATGGAGTGCGACGCGGAAAAGACGTTTAGCATTTTCGTGGCGGACCTCAAGGAGGTAGTGGAGGTCCCAATCAGCTCGCTTGTATTCACGAAGGGTCTTTATGTAGATCCGGCGATGCGTGCGAAGCGCGCCCGCGGCGCCGGCAGCCATGGTCATGTGCACGCGATGATGCAGGTGCCAACCAGCTGCGGCCTTTACTCGACTGACCCGCTGCAGTGCAAGTGGGAGCGGTGGTGCAATCAGGTGCACATTGACCACCGGTGGATGCAGGCGAAGAAGGCGGAGTTCGACCAGTGGTTCATAGAGCTGCAGAGCCGCTACTTCGCGCTCGCTCCTGATGACATTTTCACGGTGCACGACCCACAGCTCAAGAGCAGCATTGCACTGCCCAAGTTCAGCATCGCGGGATTCTCTCGTGGCCTCTTCCAGGGATCGATGAAGAAGCTCGCAAGTGTGTGTCTGCTGTTCCAGCGCGGCAAGTGCACGGCCGGCTCGTGCTGTAATCAGATTCATGTATTCCCGCAGTATCTCAGCGTTGCACGCGAGTATGCGGCGTTGGAGCAGTCTCCTGACGCGCACTGTGAGGAGAAGCAGCGGCTGAGGCGTGAGATGGAGCTACTGCGCAGTCCCCTGATGGAGCAGGGGCTGCAGGTGCAAGGAGAGTCACCCGCGATGGAGGCGGCGTTGCACCCCAACATGGTGAGTTTGGCGAACGAGGAGAGTCACAGCGACGCCATGGACCTCAAGGCAGCTACCGAGGACGACTTAGCCTCCAGTGGTGCCCTCTTCGAGCACGTGCAGGTGGACGAGGACGTGGAACCTGCAAGCCACCTCGTCAGTGCCAACACGTCCCTTACACGTCGCCTGAACGCGAGTGTGCCGGACATTAACCTCATAGGCGCGCGCCACATGAACAGCGACGGTAGTTATAGCTTTAACCCCTACGGCAGCGTCACTTCCTTGCCAGAGGGGTCGACGTCGTACAATAAGTTCCCCGGCACGCGTGGCAGTGGGCAACTGATGGAAGGCAATGGCGCCGTGCAGTACACGCCGGGTAGCGTGCAGCTTCTCTCAACAGGTACGAAGGGAATGCGCCGACTGGTGGCCCTCGTTTCGCCAGAATTGGGCAGCAGTATGGTCGAGGTCCATCGTAACGGAGACGATATGGGTATCAGCGGCAACACCGGCGATGGTGGCTTTTCCATCGGCGCGCACGAAAAGGCGGCGCAGCTCGTGGGGGCGCACCGCAACAATGGTGGCTACCGCGCCATTGCACACCCGCTTGGTGATGAGGGAGGGCGCTACGATGGCACTGCGCAGGGCGAACACAGCTGCTCGCTTCACCCGCTCGACTTTGATGCAAGTTGGCAATTCTCGCCCCCTCCGCTCCTGGGCTTTGACGCGTCGACAACGAGTACGCACCGTAACGGCTCAGTTCGTGACGAGGACCCGCCCATGCACGCCCATCTCCGTCTGGCCGTCTCGAACTCGAGCTACCCCTACCCTGGTTCCTCGACCACGTCGCAGCAAAATCTGCTCTCCACACCGATGCAGCGGGCCTTGACTAGTGCGGCCACTGCGGCCAAAGTCCGCTTTGCCACCAGTGCGGCGTCCTCTCGAGCTTACGCACACCGCTCCGCAACATCGCTGCCCGATTCTTACACGACAAATCCCGCCATGAGCAGCTCTGTCTCCTCTTTACCCGCAACGAGACCTAGCTTCATGGGCGGGCAGACCACTGGCATTCGGTAAGACGACATCGTGGTCGCGCTGTGAAGCAAGAAGCTGCTCTTCATGCTTACCGCCTTCAGAGATGATGACAACACAAGCCAGCGGCATCGCAGCGCGTCTACCACCATCACAGCAAGTCAAAGTATTCTCTTCTTTTTTTTTTTCTGTCGTTGAAGCTGCTGATGCTTTTCCACTTGGTCGCTCTCCATTATTCTTTGGGTTCTCACCCTCC